>NC_135519.1:862041-899541 GCF_051989575.1 Stigmatopora nigra | reverse complement strand
ACCTAATAAGGGGGGCGGCCCGGCAGCTGTGTGGTTAGCGTGTCCACCTGTGTGGAGATTGCATGTTCTCCCTAGGCCTCCAGGTTCTTTGGTTTCCTCCCATATTCCAAAGACATGCATGGTAGGCTGATTGGACACTCTAAATTGCCCCTAGGTATGAGTTTGAGCGTGAATGGTTGTTTGTCTCCTTGTGCCTTGCGATTGGCTAGCCACCAATTAAGGGTATCCCCTGCCTCTTGCCTGAAGTCAGCTGAGATGGCTCTAACACCCCCCCCCCCCCCCCTCCCACACCCTTAGTGAGGTTAAAGCGCTTCAAAAAATGAGATGAGACCTTATAATGGGTTTTACCACCTTTGGCAACAATAACTGAAATCAAGTATTTATTTTAATTTATTTTATTTATTTATTTTATGATGAGTCTTTCACAACACTGGAGGAATTTTGGCCCTCTTCTGAGCAGAATTGTCTCAATTCTGCTATGTTAGAGGCGTTTCTAGCATGAATGGCTTCCGCTTGCGAGTTTCAGTGTGTAATTTCATACTTTTATGAACTTACAAACAAAACAAAAATCCCCCAGAAAAAAAACACGATGTAGTGAAACCACTAAAGTTAAAGCCGTGTCATTCGAGGGAATACTGTACCGGTGATGAAAGCATATAGACCTGGTGCCACATCTAATTCGCCTCTTGAGCCTGGCGCTCCCAATTGCCCCACCCAATAATCAGTTTGCTTCTGCAAGGGAAACCACTCACAACACTTAGAGATTCTAACTACACTAACAACTGCACCTAAGTCTCAACTCAACTCTTCCCTCACAAAATACAATCCAGCTCTTCCTCAACAAGACAAGAAAAAAAAGTGACGTATTTACTCGCATACAAGCCGCTTTTGTCGGACATGAAAATGATGACAGAATCGAGAGTAGGGCTTATATGCGCGAAACTGCAAGTTGACGACGACATGACATGGTGACGTCATGGCAAACTGACGCCATGATGACATGATGCAACACAATGCAACTTGATACGGTCATTTATTTCAATATACCAAAGTTTAAGGTGCTCAGACTGGCCAGGGTTAGGGTTACCAGTACACTTACTTGTGTCTGCTATTGCTCGCCCAGGGCACCACAATCTTACCGTAGTTAAACATGCTCTGACCGCAGCATTTACCATGTCAGCACATCACAAAAGTTCAAAGCTGATCAAAGCTCTTGCGGTCGATTATTAAAATATAAACCTTGATACCTGCGTAATGTGTATGCTATTATTGCACCCGGAAACTTGGTAAACACTACGTATACCGCTAAGGGCATATTTCCTGGTTGTGCTTACGTTACTTCCTTTTTGAATTTGTCTACGTGCAAACAACACCCTCCCTTTCAGAACACAGAAAGGAAATGATTGTACCTTCGTAATTATGAAATAAAAGAAAATTCCGCTTTGATTTTTTTCTTTTTATTTCTTGTTCAAAAGTGTTGCAGTAATATGAACAATCGAAAACAAAATAGATATTTTGACATCACAAGCAATTTGGCTGAGACAACATCTTATACTTCTGGTAAGAAAATTGTAATTTATGTCATTAACAAGCATCGGGTTCTTATCAAGCTAGACGTTTCTTTTTTCAAATTGAATAATTTAATATTGTGCATTTACAAAGACAGGCATATTAATTTATGATATTGACTCTAACATTATGCTTTGATTCTTACAGTATCTCAGAAATACCACGTGTTTTGATTTTTCTTAAGATTTTCCCTTCAAAGTAACAAATTTGTACTCCCTATTAAAACCATAAATATGGACGTGAAAATTGTGAGTCAGGGAGTGCTTATACACACGAAATTGTAAAATTCAACAATTTTAAGGGTGCGTCTTATATGCGAATACATATGGGCTACACGCACAGAGAAAAGACCACTGCACTTAATTCAGTATACCTGAGTCAAAGCGCAATACAATATCGAAGAACATGCACTTTTTTAGTCATTCTATTATTCCTGGGTGCAAGCTCACCAGCGTCAAATTTACGTTTACTGTTCCAGAAGCGACAAATCGAACAGTTGTCCATAAAGAGTTTTAACTTTATGTTTTTAACACTTTTAACACTTTATTTTCTAAACAGTCCTAATGTGATTAGTTTGAATTTTTTTATGATTTTTTTTTCACATATGGTGAATCAGAACCAATAAAAATGTTTTTTCCATTGTAATATCCTGTTTTTGCAGTTGATTGTGATTTCCAGAGTTTAGTGAGGCTGTCAGGACTCTCAGAGTTTGTGTTACTTGTCCGGGTAAACTACGGAAATTCCGGAGAAGTTGGCAGCTCTGATATTTATGTTAATGAACATATATATGTAAGTTTGAAAGATTGTAGCCGAGGGCTAATTTCCATATTTACTCCCTTGTGTAGGTTGAAGGTAAACGATGACCCATACACACTAACTTTTTAAGAAAAGAGAATATAAAATCTGATTTAGAATTTTTTTGTTAATGTTCTGTTGTGCAATAAAAATAAGACATCACCCTCATAGTACTATGAAAAGTAAAGGATAAAACCTGCAGTTTCTAGTTTTATCAACCTCCCTTCAAACCAAAAGAAGTAAAATAATCAACTGAAAACATCCCTATTTTCAGCCTCACAAAAAGAAAGTGTAAATTTACCTCACGTGGCCATTTATAAAAAATAAAATAAAAATGAAAACGTTGGGATGAATCAATTTTTACAAAGATAACAAGTTTTAGATTTTTGCAACCTTTTCATTTGCAAGGAATGGGAAAACACCTTGATATCAAGTAAGAAACATATTAGACTGTCGTCAATGGTGGGTTAAGGACATTTCAATAAGGCTGCTCTTTGCACAACTATTTACGAGGCATTAAAAAAAGTTAAGAAAACGCCAGGAAGAATTCACTTGGATCTTTTAGTGGACCAGATCTGTGTCGTCCTGAATCTTATAACCTGACTACCGGTATTTTTAATTTGTCCTCTGTAGAGGACATTTGTAAACCGAAATATCTCCCACCCTGCGCATCAAATCACATTAACTGTTTTTGCTCTATGGAGGACATTTCCGATCATTCCAAATGTTTTTTGCAGTAGTCTAATTACTTCTCATATGTTGGGGAATTTCAAAATAAATGTGTTTGGACCACATTTTTTCCTGGTAGTCAGGAGGCTTGTCGCTTATTTTGACAGTGTTATTGTCCTTTGGGGTTCATTCTCCATGTTAGCTTCTATTGCTAATCTAAAAACACGTTTCCCCTTCTTCTCCTGAGCGTGGAGCTAGCGTTCATCTTGTAACCGCGCCATATTTTATGTGGTGGTCGGGTGGTGTAATTGCAGTTTAAAATTATCGAATTTTTATCGAAAGTTATTAACATTGTTGACAAAAAATATTTCACAATAACTATTATTATCGTTTCATCGCCAAACTACCTATAACAGTGTATTCATTCATTCAACTTACACACCGCTTATCCTTGTTGGGGTTGTGGGGGTTCTGAAGCCCATTCCAGCTGTTTTCGGGCGAAAGGTTGACTACACCCCAAACTGGTGAACAGTCAATTGCAGAGCACATATAGAGAAAGACAACCGTTCACACTCCCTATCACACCACCACCAAGTAAGAATTTTAACTCAGTCAGACAGAATGCACCGAAATCACGTGAAAGAACCGTATCACCAACAGGTGGCCTATACCAAACACTACAGTTATAATAAAATTATTTTTGAAGGAAGTAGTCATTCATTTTGTCTTTATTTTTTGCTTAAAACATGCGTAAAACAAATAAACTCATTATTACTATTATTACATTGCAAACATATTTGCAAAAAGTGGCATTATTCAAAGTAACTGATTAATCAGAGTAATCTATGAGCACCTCCCACCCGGAAATGGGTCACCGGTGGAGGGGCACGATCGCGAGCGTCTTCTTGGCGGTCCGATCCCCGGCTGCAGAAATTGGCTTTTGGGACGTGGAATGACACCACTCTGATTGGCAAAGAGCCTGAGCTAGTGTGTGAGGTCAAGAAATTCCGGCTAGTAGTCGTGCCCACCTCTACGCACCGTGGCCGGTCGACTTGCCTAAAGACGTTGAGGCGACTGACGTCTGGGCGAGGGCCAACTCGCCGAGGGGGGCATCTGGCCGAATGTAGAATTAGCCGAACGACTAGTTAGCCGACCGGATAGCCAGCCGAAGGACGTTGTGCCAACGCACTCGCCCCCCAACATTAATTTAGAATAACAAGAGCATTTATTCACGGCCAAATAAAGTAGTTATAACAGTGTGGACTATAATGACAAAAGAAAAAAAGTAGTTATAACAGTATGCAATGTAATTTACACCAGCAGAGAACACATTGAGATTCATCTTTGAATTAAGGTTCTCAGCAAATCATTTTGAATATATATTTCCTAGAATAATGGGAAATTATTTAAAATTAAAATATTGTTTTTATTGGCACACATCACTAGAAGTAAGCGGGTTCCATGGCATTTTCAGGTATTGTTCTCTAAGCCCCCTAGTTGCCCTTGTTATTCTAAATGAATGTAATTAGACCTCCTCAACTTCACCAACATGCCTTACCCTGAAGAAGCAGAGGAGTGGATTCTCTTATCTCTGGGGTCGAAGTCCCTGAAGTGGTCAAAAAGCTCCCCTATGGCAAGGCCCCGGGGGTGGATGAGATCCGCCTGGACCTTCTAAAGCAGTGGTACTTAAGCTGGTTGGAGTTGCCGAGCCCCAGCAGTTAAATATGCGCATTCGCCGAACCATACTTTAGTATAAAATAAGATACAGTGATACCTTGAAATAAGAGCTTAATCTGTTCCGGGACCGAGCTCGTATGTCGATATACTCGTATCTCAAATAAATGTTTCTCATAGAAATGAACTAAATCCAATTTATTTGTCCCCACTCTGAAAAAAAACAGCAAAAACGGGATACAGTGTTCCCTCGCTACTTCGCGCTTCAGCTATCGCGGACTCAGAGCTTCACAGATTTTTTTCAGGAAAAAAAAAGTAAAGATATTAAGTTAAAATTATAAATTACATCATTTTAGAAGAGGTGGAAACAAAATATTCAATAAGAATTAGTAATTGCATCAAAAAAAGGCCAAAGAAATGGTCAATAACATGGTGAGAGTTCAGCAATCACATTGATGACGTCATGGCTGCTTACAGGCCCAAAAAAACTATGTTTACAACTCCCAATAACGATGTTTCTTACGTGCAAAAAAACTGCAGAAGATCCTCCATCCGGACTACTATGATGTTTTTGCTTGGTGGTGCTTTTGTGTACGTGTTATACGTTTCTTTAAGCATTTTTGAAGGGGCACGCCTACTTCGCGGAAATGCAGCTATTGCGGGGGGTCCCGGTCCCCATTAACCGCGACAAGCGAGGGAACACTGTATTACAATGGAAAAACATTTTTATTGGTTCTGATTCACCATATGTGAAAAAAAATCATAAAAAAAATTCAAACTAAACTTCATTCTAATTTAGTTTGAATTTTTAAAAAAAATTCTCCGGGCTTGGCCTTTTTTGCCGTGCTTCCACCTTCCCTTTTAGCGGGAGTTTTTAAAAGAGACCTATCTCGGATTGTTTGCTTTTGTCTCTCCTTCAAAATATTAGAAAAATGACGCACATAAATGTCCTCACAATAGGATAACAAACAACCACTTGCCAACTTGTCTGGGTGTTCCTCTCATATTGGTGAGCAGGCTCCATCACACGTACACCTTGGTCATCTGGGAGGGGCTCGGAGTGGAGCTGCTGCTTCTCCGGATTGAGAGGAGCCAGGTGAGTTGGTTCAAGCATCTGATCAGCACACCCCCTGGGCACCTCCCTAGGGAGGTGTTCCGGGGCACGTTCTACCGGGAGGAGGCCATGGGGACAGCGCTGAGGAGACAGTCTCCCGACTAGCCCTGGAGCGCCTTGGGGTCCTCCCGGAAAAGCTGTATGAAGTGGCCAGGGAGAGGGAAGTCAGGGCTTCCCTGCTGAAGATGCCGCCCGCACAACCCGAGATGAGACTTGTGGGTTGTTGAAATATTGAGCCCTATCATAACTTTAATAATGTATTTTCTGCTCATCTTTCAACAAATGTGGATGTTCTCAAAGTTACTCCCTTATCTTAGTCTATGTACGAATGTGCAGCACAACATTGTTATTGTGATTGTCCACATCCTCGTGACAGATCCCCTCGTCCAACCTTATCCTGACTTCAACTGGTGTCAGCGTCCCTGCTTGTGGTGTATAGTACTACTTTAAATGTGGGTCTTTTTTATTGTTTTCGTTTTTCAGTTTTTCCTGAGGCGCTGTAATTGGCTCACACAAGTTTTTGAATGTTGAATTGTAAATTTGTTGAAATTTAGCTAATCTAGTATAGCATGTAAAGCAAAAATACATGCTGCCTGAAATATGTCAGTCATTTGTTGTTACTGCACCAATAAAAGGCTACATTCAAAGACAAGAATAGCCTCTTTCATTCATACTAAGAAACCGAAATTGCAAAATGTATTGAACAATTAATTGTGATATATCACAAACCATTGTATTATTCCTGGTTTTATTTATCATGGATATATAACAGGCATTATCCATGTAGCACAGTTTAGGACTAACATGTTCACCAATGAAAATGTGGGTCTGGACCCATTGGTATGTGTTCATCTGTATTTTAAGTATGCCGATTATGATTAAAGTTGTTGCTTTGAAATCCCTGAGAACCATAGTGAACACACGTATCCTCAGTTTGTCCCGATCCATCAGGCCGATCCCAAAATTCGTGGCCATCCAAGACTTCAATCCCAGAGTCTCCTGTGTTGTGCCGGTACCTGCCCTGCAACATATCCTTGTTGTTGGAAGCACTTTGATAGTTGAGCTGATGAATCCCTGGTATGGCTGTGTATACGGCATCACTAGGGATGGAGATGGCTACGTGATGACAGGATTCAGCATGTCTTTCTGCGGGTGGTGTTGCCAGGACAGCTGTGTAAGGAGGTGGAGGAGTAGATGGGTGCTCAACAACTTCGTCATAGGCTGGCAACAGGTAGGAGGGTAAGAATCCTAAGGAATGAAAAACAAAGATAATGATTACTCTCAACCAAAAATAAACAAATATCTCCTTTATATCTTTAACCATGGTCTACTAGCCAAAAAGACATTTAGCTGACTGACATCTGGCCGACAGCCAACTCGCCGAAAAACCCTCAGGCCGAACGTAGAATTAGCCAAACAACTATTTGGTCGACCGACTATCTAGCCCAGGGGTGTCAAACTCCCTTTGGTCTGCGGGCCGAATACAGCTTAATTTGAGATCAAGCGGGCCGGACCAATAAACTAATTGCAAAATTACATAAACTAACAACAATAAGCCCACTTTTTTCCTTTGTATTAGTCACTAATAATTAGTGCAAAGAATGAGTAAATTATCAAAATGTTTATTAACAGAATTTTCCTTTTACATTATGAACAATATATTATGAACAAGAGAATAACATAAGAACATAAACAAATGTTAATTCATGTTGTCTGCATGTACTAATACAAGAAGTACAAATTTTAAAGAAAATTCATATTTTTTTTATACAATGCAACTTTCTTCCCCGGGCCGTACCAAACCACCAGGCGGGCCGGATCCGGCCCGCAAGCCGTATGTTTGACACCCCTGGCGTAGACTGTTTTTTTGACAGCCCCAGTCTTTCGTGGTCAGACAGGCAATTTACATTATGAACAACCTTTTACCAGGTCAAGGTGGTCCTAGTTCCGCCGCAGTGTTGCTTTCATGTTGTCTGCACATACTAAAACACTGCGCCCCTAGCGGATAATACAAGAACTATAAATTAAAAAAAAAAATCAGTTTTTTTTCATACAATGCAGCTTTCTTTCCCGGGCCGTACCAAACCACCAGAAGGGTCGGATACTTCCCGCGGGCTGTATGTTTGACACCCGTGATCTAGCCGAAGAACATTTAGCTGACGCGCTCGCCCCGCCCCCGGTCGTGTGTGTGTACAAGTTTTTCAACCTCGGCCCGCGGGCCATATACGGCCCATTACTGATCATAAGTTCATTTAGAATAACAAGTTACAGATAACAACTAAGGAGTTATATCGGTAGATACTGTTATTTACACCAGAATAGAACACATTGAGATTAATCTTTGAATTAAGGTTTTCAGCAAATCATTTCGAATATATATTGTCGAAAATATTGGGAAATTATTTAAATTTAAAATATATTTAACAAGTATATATTTCTGCGTATCTCGAACTCCAAAGAGTTATCAATTAAACAACTACTACAATTTCAAATATGGTGCTGCTGCTTAATGAAAATATAAATATTAATAAACAAAATATTCCTGAATACCCTTGTCATGGGAAGAGTATTCAGGAATATTTTGTATATTTATAATGTGGTAGAATCACGCGGAAAATGGCATTTAATGATTAAATACAGATACTGGAGCGCTTTGGAAGTTTAAACCGAGTCCAGGGTAGAGATTTCCCTGGTAAAAGACAGCCATGGACGTCAATGGCGAAAAACCCAAAATGCACAAAAATGACTTAAAATCCAGCCAAAAACAGAATTAAATGAATAAATACAAATACTGCAGCATAAATAAAAGTACTGGCGATTTTTAGAGACTATAACTGAGCCCAAGGTGCTTGATTTCTCGGAAAAAAGTGCACTTTTAACCCGGTACCGGACCCAATTGCAGTAAATGTATTTATCCATCAGGTGGAAGTGTTCTGCCGATTCAAAACCAGTCCAGAGTGCATACGGGTGTGTATTCAAAACGGGTCCATTCGGTTCTGGTGGGTCATTTTGCACGAGGAATGTGTCTAAAATGTATTCCTGGATTTACTAAAATAAAAATTAATCTCAATGTTTTCTATGCTGGTGTAAATTACAGTAACTACTGTCATATTGTTCTCTAAGACCTCTAGTCTGTATTTTAGTAAGTCCAGGAATCATACTCCATAAAATTTTAGAAACATTCCCACATTTTCTTTTAATAGAGTCAGGGACTCTCCTTAGACAAAGTCAGGGACTTTTGGTCTTGGTGTATTCAGAGATATTGGGTGAATCACAAAGTAGAGATAAATTTTCAGTAATTTAGAAAATAATTGTTGTTTTAACTATTAAGTACGTGATTAATATGGGTCAGAAAGCAACAAAAAGGGTGGGTTTATTGTCAGACTGCAAAATGAAAATTGGAGTTACCGGATGTGAAATATATGCAAATGCATTTTATGGGGAGTTGCCTGTATCTGCCAAGATGGGTGAAAAAACATGGTTTCTGTCCCAATTTAAAAGATATGGAAGGTTTGATGAGCTTGGAAAGGGAATTGTGAAAGGAAAGGGAGAGAAAGGGAAAGAAAGATGAGGAAGTTGAGAAACAGTTGTTGGTGTTGAAAATATGGAAAGAACTGTGTGAATTGTCTACACGACATCGAAAAAAAAGAAGAAAAAGAAGAACGAGCAAAAAGAAGGTCTCATCACCGCCATGAAAATCAGCGCAGAAGAGGAAACCAACGTTCATCGGAGATCGACAACCAGAAAACGCCCAAGCTGCTGAAAGATTGCCCAACTCTCTTCCACCAGCGGCGCCACCCACCGGTCCCATCTACCCTTCCCTCGTAGGATTGGAACGCCCCCCGAATAAGATACCTCCGCCCCGCGCGCTGACGACACCATTTTGTCACCAGGCCAAACCAGATCCGGCAATTCCTACCGACTTCAAAACTCCGGAGAATATTGGAACGGAAAAGGAGCTCCACAGTCCCCAATACAAACGATGGTGACAGAAAAAAAAAGTCGAAATCTTCCTCTTCATAGTTGTGGCGAATCCAAGGTGGGAGGAAAAACAACAATCACCCGCCCTATTGGTCTACCGACCCTGGACCGAGGCCGAATGCCTGGAAGCATGCAAGGGACTCGGAGATGTGGAAGAAAATGCGGCACAATGGCCCAGAAACTTCTGTGAGTTAGTGGCATCCTATCACCTAGATGGAGCTGAAGTGGAGAAAGCCTTAAAGAACTCTCTGAAACATAGATTGGGCAGAGTCAGAGAGAGATTCACAGGACGTGATGCAGGGGGAAACGTATTAGCCTACAACTCCCAAGCCCTAACCGGAGTAATAGAAAAGCTACTTGGAAGAGCAGTGGCAATCTTCCAGAGACCCCGACTACCAAAGAATAAAGACATGTACACAGAAAGAGGGCGAGACTACAAATGATTACTATGCCAGATTAGAAAGATGTGTCAAGTCCAACAGACGCATGATGGATGACGGCGATGAAAATGGCCCATTCTGAGTCCAGTTGAAGCAATGGTTTATCAAAGGAATCCAAGTTCCCATTTCCGGATTCATCAGAAAACACTTTGTAACCTACAAGAATGCCTCATCCGCTGACCTACTCCAATGGGCAAGCCACGTAGAGGGGAACATTCTCTCCAAGAAGGAAAGGGCCCAGGTGACAGCCAGCGCACAAATAATAATTGAGACGCTTCAAGCCACCACCATGTTTGTCGCCAGAGGATATGGACCCCCGAGAAATGCCCCAGGACCCGCAATACGATGAACCACAATGATGCCAGAAGTCCGTCCAAGAGGACTCCCTCGAACCATCTACGAGAGGATGTGAGGACGAGGGAAACAAGGGGGAAGAAAATGTACTTAGATATTAAACTCTCTCTCTCATAGGTATTAAACTCTCTCTCTCTCATGAATATAATTTTGAGAGCTGGATTCAACAGTAAACTCTCTGTCACTGTTACAATCCCGTCGCGTAGTGCGACGCGATCGAGGGGGGGAAGGTGAACCCAAGTAAGGAGTCGCCAAAGCAAATGTAAAAGGGGAGGCAGATATGTTGCTCTTGTTGCTTGGTTTAATTAACGGGGTAAACATAACATAAACAACTTAGCTTGATCACTTACTACAACAGAAAAGAAACATGCAGCGTGGCGTCAATGTGAACGGCATGACAAAGTGGAAACACAGGGAATGAAACCAGACGATCCGACAGCGTTCAACAAAAAACATAATGCTTAAATAGCATACAAAAACCTAATCACCTAATTAGCCACGGCTGATAATAAACATGACATCATGCCAGGAGGGGCAATCAAGCCACTCCTGACAGTCACCATTTGACCAGGGACCAAAAGGTTCGCTGGTTGACGGTGCACAACCTCTACGCACCCCCATGCCGAGATCCGGGACGAAACTCCGAACTGGATCTTACCTGGATCGGGCCGAACACCGACGTGATCATCGGCGGTGACCTTAACCCCCACTCCGGCCTCTGGGACCTGCGGCCAGGCGGGAACTCCTGGGAATCTTTAATGAATCCTTCATATCCGGTTCCTGCCCGCAGGCATGGAGAGAGGCAACCATCCTACCTCTCAGGAAGACTCGCAAACCTGCCAGTGACATCACCTCCTATCGTCCAATCAGCCTGACCTCGTGCGTGGTGAAGACCCTCGAGAGAATCATCCACAACCGGGTGTACTACGAGGCAGAAACCCGAGGTTGGATTTGCAGAGAATAGGCGGGCTTCCGCAAGCTGAGGAGCTGGGAAGACCAGATCCTCCACGTCGCGCAGACCATTAGCGACGGTTTCCAACAGAAAAACCGCCCCGCGGAGTGATGGCCCTGCTGGACTACAGCAAAGCCTACGACCGTGTCTGGAAGAAGGATCTCCTCCTGACGGCGCTGGACGCAGGCATGCCAGTCCAGACTGCCCGGTGGTTAAAGAGTTTCCTCTTCGACCGCCGAGCCAGGGTTCAAATAAACGGGGAGCGGAGAAAGTCTGTTCCAATGCGCCAAGGTCTCCCCCAAGGCTCTGTCCTTGCACCATTCCTCTTCCTGATATACATCAACAACCACCAAAGAGTCATCCCAGCAAATGTCGACATCGCACTTTATGCCTGACGACATTGCCCTGCTGGCACAGAGCACGCGCAAAGAAGACGCTGAGGCGGCGATTCAGAACGCAGTCGGAGCTGTTTGCAAGTGGAGCTGCAAAAAGAAGATGACGTTGAACGCCTCGAAGAGCGAGGTCACAATCTTCTCTTCTGACTCAAAGGAGACTTCCTGGACCCCGTCCGTCACTGTGGGAACAACGAGCCTGCGCTTCAACCCCACCCCCAAATTCCTTGGGGTAAAGCTCGACAGATGCCTGAGTTTCGGGCCACACGTGAAGGCCGTCACCAAGAAAGTGGCTTTCCGAAACCACATCCTTGCCTGTCTGACCACGAAAGACTGGGGCTGTCAAAAAAACAGTCTACGCCAGGGGTGTCAAACTTACGGCTTGCGGGCCGGATCCGGCCCGCCTGGTGGTTTGGTACGGCCCGGGGAAGAAAGTTGCATTGTATAAAAAAAATATGAATTTTCTTTAAAATTTGTACTTCTTGTATTAGTACATGCAGACAACATGAATTAACATTTGTTTATGTTCTTATGTTATTCTCTTGTTCATAATATATTGTTCATAATGTAAAAGGAAAATTCTGTTAATAAACATTTTAATAATTTACTCATTCTTTGCACTAATTATTAGTATTAGTAACTAATACAAAGGGAAAAAATGGGCTTATTGTTAGTTCTATGTAATTTTGCAATGAGTTTACTGGTCCGGCCCGCTTGATCTCAAATTAAGCTGTATTCGGCCCGCAGACCAAAGGGAGTTTGACACCCCTGGTCTACGCTCTGTCCACCTCGCCCTTCAGCGGAGCGTCATGGACTACGCCGCCCCAGCATTGCAGCCCTACCTGTCGCAGTCCCGACTTGACGACCTTGGTCGCGCCCAGAACATTGCCCTGCGCATCGTGACGGGCCAACTGAAGATGACACCAGTCGAGGCGCTGCAGCTAGAAGCGGGCGTGTGCTCTTTCTCCTCGGGAGTAAGAACTGTATATGTATTCATATGTAATATACAGACGGTGCCCTACTTATGAACGAGTTACGTTCCGAGCGCTTGTTCATAAGTTGAATTTGTTCGTAAGTTGATTCAGTGCTTTATTTTGTATTATAATTTATGTTTAAGGCCTATAGAAGTATACTGAAGGTTTATATAAAAGCATTTGTATGTTTGAGGCTTGTATACGTAACCAGCATTGGTTTGTACTGAAAAAAACATTTAATAAAATGGAGAGAATACATACAGTACTGTATACATACATTAGAGAGATGGAGAGAGATTTACTAAGAAACTGGCCGAAAGAAGCTTTCTAATGACGATTGCACAGTTTTCTTCTTTTTTAATCATAAATGATGCGGTAGCACTGTATGGCATCCTCCTATTGATTTGCAACCTTTGTGCAACGTTGAATATTTGGGTCCTGCTGCTCGATCTTTCTGTTTATAAATGGTACTGACGGTCAAACGATTCAAGTTGTATTCCCGTGCAACGCTCACGACTTTCTCACGAGCATCAAGCTTCATTATTATTGCCACTTTAGTTTCAAATGAAATGGCTTGCCTCTTCCTTGCATCTCCTTCACTAGAAGCTCTTCGCTTTTCGCCAACCATATTGAATAATGGATGCACAAGATATTTAATGATAAAAATGAAAAACGTCTTTTGCGCACTGGAGATACGTCCACGCACTTCCGCACTGCAACGAACTGGGCAGAGGAAGGTGGATGCTGGGTGAGCCGAGCTCTCACAGCGCCAGGCGTCGGTATTAGCGGCGGAAAGAAGCACTACTCGGAAAAAGGTGCGCAATACAAAATCGAACTTGCAAACATTTTTTGACATAAACAGAATTTGCAGACATGTTCGTATGTACCTTTGTTCGTAACTTGAATATTCGTAAGTAAAGGAGAGTCTATATGTATTTATATGAAAATAAACCATTGTAATACTATATTACAATAAGCAAGGCACAGATATCCAACTTCGGCATATTTGGGTTCTACAATGATAACTACTTCTGAAGACAAGCCTTTGAATAAAAAATGTTTGACATTCCTGGTCAGTGGCAGTGTAACTAAGACAAAAAAAAAAAAACTACTTACTGAGATAGAGGGGAAGCTGAGAGTTGTTATGAGCTTCTCTGTAGGCAATGAGGTTGATCTCATTCTGTCGGCGCTGCTGCTGGAAGCGCTGTTTTGCGCGCCAGTGTTGACACAAACAACAGCATGTCAGGATGCCAATCAGAGTCCACACCAACCAGAACCCTATAAATTGACCAGAAAATATAACAAGAAAAATAAATAAATGCAAATAACCATGATGTATGGAAAATAAGTGCATTTTTTGTTTTCAATGGGGGTATGGCAGGGGTGGGCAACCATTTTGACTATAAAACACAAAAAACAAATGAGAGTGGACAGAGCTACTGCCACTGGCTTATGTGTGACGGCGCCATCTTGGGGATATAAAAATAGATAGATAAATAAATTGAAAGAAAAATTAAAACAAAAAAACATTATTTGGACAACGACGGCGGGCTGGATTAAAACGCCTTGCGGGCCGGATGTGGCCCGTGGGCTGTAGTTAGCCCATGTCTGGGGTAGGGGGACACAACAACTAAAGACAAAGGGGGTATGGATGATGTCCATAACGAATAACGACAGAGGCGGCGCTACACGACAGAAAAAGAAACAAGTCCAAAGCATAATTGCATTTATTCATGATTACTTTCACGACGGATTCAAGATGGCGGCACGCACAGGTGCAGCGGCACGACTGGTACTGCAACAGTAGGATCATTAAAATTCACTGTTCCCAGCTCTTGGCAGTTCGGTGCAGGCCCTTCTATCTACCAAGGGAGCTAACGATTGTCATTGTAATGGCTGTTTACATCCCACCGGATGCTAACGTTAGCACGGCACTTAGCCTCCTGCTAGCGACTGTAAACAAACAGCAGCTTGACCACCGCGATGGAGTCTTATTTGTCGCCGGTGACTTCAACAAAGCATATTTAAAGACTGTTCTGCCTAAGTTTATTCAGTACATAAAGTCTTTATTGTCGCCGGGGACTTCAACAAGGAACTTAAAGACTGTTGTGTCCCCGGACGTATGGTCCCCGGACGTATGGTCCCCGGACGTATGGTCCCCGGACGTATTGTCCCCGGACGTATGGTCCCCGGACGTATGGTCCCCGGACGTTCGGTCCCCGGACGTTCGGTCCCCGGACGTATGGTCCCCGGACGTTTGGTCCCCGGACGTATGGTCCCCGGACGTTTGGTCGAGCGGACGTTTCGTAGAACGGACGGGTCGTCGACCGGACGTTTGGTCGCAGGGTTTGCTCCCTCTTATGAGTTACAGAGGCAGAGTTTACTGTTGAAAGCGAGCAATCAGGTAATCTCTCACTCTCAAAATTATAATCATGAGAGTTTGTAATTGCATTGACAATGTAAGAGCATTTATATCAAAATATCGCTCGCTACCAGCAGATCCATTGGCATGTGTGTACATGCTATTCAGCGCCGGATTTGCACGCTCGCCCCACCCCCGAATTTGCGCGTATTGGCGTGTCTAGTTTTTCAGACTACGGCCCACGGGCCATGTACGGTTAGACTTTTAAATCCGGCTCGCCGACGTTGTCCAAATTATAAAAATCAATGACCTCATTAATTTCCCTTTACCCTGCAATACCGCTTATAGACTGCTTTTTTTCGTTGAATAATGTTTTTAATGTTGAAAGTAAATTTGAAAATACATTTACACCTTCAATTGTTTCTTTTTTTATATTTCAATCCCCAGGTTTCATTAATTACTTTGTGTGTCCAAATGCTGTCAAATTTTAGTATCCATTCCGGCCCGCAAGTCAAAAAGTTTGCCCACCCCTGGTATAGACAAACTGGCCTCTTTTATACTATTATTGTCCCAAATTAAACACATTATCAACGTGGCCGGTCGAATCGCCAAAAGGCGTTTGGGCGACTGACGTTCGGACGCTCGGACAGCTCGCAGCCCGGAGGTTTGGGCGTCCGGATAGTTTGGCGACCGGAGGTTTGGGTGTCCGGACGTTTGGGCGGCGTTTATTTCGCCGCTGCGGGATTCGCGCGCTCACCCCGTCCCCGGATTGTGTGTGTACAACTTTGTCAACTTCGGCCCGTAAGGATTTTTAACCCGGCCTGCCGCCGGCGTTGTCCAAAGTCCCATGTTTGTTGGACCTGGGAAGTTGTCACAACCCCGACCTCTGTCACATTTTGAATCGGACGATTCCACACGGACAGGACTGCCTAGAACCGCTACACACATATGGTCTGCCTTGTCGCTGTCCCTTTAAGAGTGGCTCATATGCGCTCCCACAGTCCAACTTCGTCCTCTCCTTCATGATTGTTCCATCTTTGCTCAGTTAAAGGGACAGCGACAAGGCAGACCATGTGTGTGTAGCGATTCTGGGGAGTCCTGTCCAGGTGGAATCATAATCGTAATTTCTTATAAACTGTGTGTGTGTGTGTGTGTGTGTGTGTATATATGTGACATGCTAAAGTGTTTAATTTATGATTATAAAAAAATAATGAAAAGATCCAATCGAAACAACCCCACTTTTATTTGTAGAATAAAATAATAAATTAAACACTTTAGCATGTCACATACACACACACAGATTACTCTTTTAATAAAAACTGCCATCTGTGAATTCCCTTTGTACATAATTTTTAAGTTTGTATTGCATTTGTACTTTTTGTACATAATCAGCAGAACTCTCCCATCTGGTGGTCAAATTAATTCATTGCAATTGGGACGGGTACAAGCATTAAAAGTGCATTTTTGCCGGAGAAGTCAACCCCCTGGGCTCGGTTATAGTGTCTAAAAATCCCCAGTATTTTTATTTAATCATTAAATGCTTTTTTTGGCTGGATTTAAACCCATGGCTGTCTTTTCAAATTCATCCTACACATTAATAACAGAAATAGCATCTGCACCTCAGTCAACATGAATCGGACATCATTGATTTTTACTATAATTTGGACAACGCCGGCGGTGGGCCGGATTAAAAATCCTAACGAGCCGTATATGGCCTGCGGGCCGAGGTTGACAAACATGTACGGTACTCGGACGTTTGGTCGCCCGGTCTTTTGGTCGCCCTGGCCTTTTGGTCGCCCGGTCTTGATGTCGCCGGACGATTGGTCTCCAGACGTTTGGTCCCCGGTCTTTTGGTCGCCAGTCAAACGGTGACACAGTTTACTGTTGAAAAAAGCTCTCAAATATATACTCATGATTTTAATATCTAAATATCTAATACAGTGTTCCCTCACTACTTCGTAGTTCAGCCACCGCGGATTCAGAGCTTCATGTTTTTTGGGGGAAAAAAATAAATAAAAAAATACAAATATTACATTGAGACAACATATTTTAGTTTTTTTGTCATAACATGAATTTCACTCTCTCCACTCGTATTCTATATGGTGTACTGTACACAGGGGGGGGGGGATTAAATTAAAATTAAATTAAGCATTTTTGAAGGGGCATCCCTACTTCGCGGAAATTCAGTTATCGCGGGTGGTCCCAGGCCCCATTAACCGCGATAACCGGGGAACACTGTATCAAAATATCAATACGATCACTCATTTAACATACATCTAAACGGTCACACGCGTGCGTCCGAGCCGGCGAAAACTTTCCACACTGCCACAAGTTTCATAAACAATAGCCATGACAGTCGAACCTTGTGATACGACCGCTTCGCCATACGGTATTGTTGTTTTACGGCGAAAATTTTGATCGAATAATTCGCCCGAGATACGATCAAAATTTCGTGATGGGACCAAGCCAGGTGGCCGTGGCACTGTCTTTTTTGCATCTCTTTTGTGTATAAAATATTTCTACGACCACTGGGCGGACTTTGCATTTCCCCCGCGTTGGGGACATTTACAGGTAAACAATATTACTATGGATCGAGTTCTGAAAAGAAAAGGCGTTGACAATGGACACGAAACGTAAAACAATTGAAAAATATGAGTGAGGTACGTGTTACTGGGCTCGCTAGGCAATACGAGAGGAATAAGTCAACCATTTCCGCCATCCTTAAGAAGAACGCATCAAGACATTTGCCTTGATTATCGCCGAGGAAAGTTACATCCCCCAGCAAGAAACCGGTCTTTTTTGGAAAAAGATGCCCAGGCGGACATTCATCGTGGCAGAGGAGAAGGCATTACCGGGACACAAACCCATGAAGGACCGCTTAACGCTAGTGTTGTGTGCTAATGTGAGCGGTGACTGTAAAATTAAGCCGCCACTAGTGTACAATGCGGAGAACACGCGTGCCTCCAAGAGACCTACAAGTGATGTGGCGCGCTAATTCTAAAGCTTGGACTACGCGTATTGTGATGATATTTGTGTGCGTCATTTTAGAAACATTTCGAAGGGGAGGCAAGTTCCTAACAACGCCTGATGCGTTCATTTTGAAGATTCAGGCAAAAGGTCCGGGTGGGGTCAACCGGTAGAATCTAAGGTAAAAAAAAAAGATTAAAACAAAATTAGAATGCAGTTGTGTGTGAAGTTACATTAAAAGTTGAGTGTCTGTATATAGTTATCCAAGTTAATTTAAATGTGTTTGTTCGTTTACGAGTGTGTTGTTGCGGGGGATCCCCCGAACGGCCCCCACTTCCGCCTCCGTGTGTCATTGTGTCTCCCCTACACCAAATACGTCTAATTTTACATCTATTAAACACATTTTATTACTATTAAACCACTCGTTATTTATCCATATATGGCGAATTAGAAGAAATAAAACCTATTTTCCAATCTAATATCCTTTTTTTGGTGTTTTTTCAGAGGGTTGGAACGAATTAATTTGTTTTCAATTCATTTTAATGGGAAACGTCCGCTTGAGTTACGATATGCTTGTCATACGATCACAGTCTCGGAACGGATTACGATTGTAAGTCGAGGTACCACTGTATATCCCTATTTCCTCCAAAGTTAAAATTAATATCATGCCGATTGAGTTTATATATTTGTTCAAATTCCTGCGGACGAGCGACACGATGACGACCATCGATGCAAACCCAGATAAATTTGCAAACAAATTAGAGTACCTGCAAGTCATTGCATACAATTTGTAAGTTTTACTGTTTTTTTCAATAAGAATTCCGATCTATTAATTCCCCTTTTACATAATTTGTACGTTTGTATTTCTAATTTTTGTACTGCTTCAATAAAAACACCATCTGTGAATTTGCTTTGTCTTCTTTTTAATCAATTAATTTTACTTATTGCCTTTTATTTTAATGTCAAAGTTCCGGGCTAAAAGTATACTAAGACATTTACTTGTTTGATAAAAATGACATTTTAACATTGCAAGTTCTCCCAAGGAGAGATAGAAGGTTCATTGGACGCCTAG
The DNA here is from genome assembly GCF_051989575.1 of Stigmatopora nigra. Taxonomy (NCBI): domain Eukaryota; kingdom Metazoa; phylum Chordata; class Actinopteri; order Syngnathiformes; family Syngnathidae; genus Stigmatopora; species Stigmatopora nigra. The sequence continues at coordinate 880,226 of NC_135519.1, read as the reverse complement.
GACAGTCAATGGCAGCAGCCGGTGTGTTAAATGAGTGCTGATATTGATATTTTGATATTAGATATTTAGATAATAAACTCATGAATATAATTTTGAGAGCTGGTTTCAACAGTACTTGAATATTGAACTCTCATGAATATAATTTTGAGAGCTGGTTTCAACAGTACTTAGATATCAAACTCTCATGAATATAATTTTGAGAGCTGGTTTCAACAGTAATTTGGTGTTAAACTCTCTCGTGAATCAAAAGTAGATATTTAGATATTAAACTCTCTCTCATGAATATATTTTTGAGAGCTGTTTTCAACAGTAAACGCTGTCACCATTTGACTGGCGACCAAAAGACCGGGGACCAAACATCCGGCGACCAAACGTCCGGCCAGGAACCTGTACACACATGATCCGGGGGCGGGCGAGCGCGCGAATCCCGCGGCGACGAAAACGCCGCCGCCCAAACGTTCGGACGCCCAAACCTCCGAACGGCGAACTATCCGGACGCCCAAACCTCCGGGCGGCGAGCTGTCCGGCGCCCAAATGTCAGTCGCACAAACGTTTTTCGGCAAATCGACAGAGTACCCATTATCAATAATCTGCCATTGACGGCCATGGGCGATTAAACTCACTCTCTCTCATGTTTATAATTTTGAGAGCTGGTTTCAACAGTAAACTGTCTTAATTTGACAGCGAGCAAACCTGTTCTACCAAACATCCGTTCTCGCAAACGTCCGTTCAACCACACGTCCGAGGACCATAACGTCTTTCGACCAAACGTCCGTGTACCGTAACAGAAAAAACAAATTTAAATGAACTTGGATTAATATATACAGACACTCTCAAACATACGTTTAATGTAACTTTACACAAAACTGAATTCTAATTTTTATTTACATTTTTTTTATACCTTCTGGACGGGTTAGCTGTTTGCCACGCCTCCACCCTCACATTCGCTATCGATGGGCTGTTTGATGTTGTATTCCCTTAAATATTCCGAAAATGACGCACACAAATGTCCTCACAATAGAATAACGCACGACCACTTGCCAACGAGAAGTAGTCTTGTATTAGCAATCGCTCCGCTGCTCCTAAGAACATCAGGGACATTGGCTCGCAACTCCCTTTTTGTAACATCTCTGGTCGCAACCGCTTTGAATGGTGCCTATGATGATGGCATTACAAGGAGAAAGTTGCGACCAGAGATATTACAAAGAGGAAGTTGCGAGCTAGTGCCCCTGATGTTCCTACGAGCAGCGAACGAGAATTAATATAATACTCCTCGTATTAGCAATCGCTCCGGCATTCGCGCTGAGTGACGGAAAAAAAACACTGAAGAAAGTGCAATGCTCTGCCCAGTGCTTGTAGATATCTGTTATACATGAAAGAGATGCAGCAAAAAAGACAGTGCGCTACAATGATAAACAGCCTCTGATGTCTTGGCCACCTGGCTTTCCTGCATCTTGAAAATGTTCTCGTATCTAGAGATAATTATTTGCTCGAAATGTTCCTCGTATCTCAAGCTGCTCGTATGTAGCGGTACCACTGTAAATATTTCAATCACATATTGTTTGAGTTACTCAAGAAAAAAAGTTACTTACACCATAATTCGTAGTAGTAGCTGCAGCACTGTGTTTCTCCACAGCAGTGACCAGATGCACATGTATAGCTCTGGTTGGTAAAGCCTAAGCACACCAACTTCTCCTGTGAATACAAAAGAAAAATAATTTTGTGTTGTGACTGTTGGTGAGATTTGATCTGATGTCATGTCAAAGTTGTCCAGATGTTCCATCACTTTTGAAACAAATGTTTGACTTCAATCAATAATGCAAGTTCCAAAGAGGAGGGTGACATCGAACCCACGCAGCAAGAGACTTGTTTCCATTCAGTTTCAAGGTGCGGACCTTTCGCGTGTCAGGCGTACAATATAACCATTAGTCTATTGAGCTTTAGATTTTCTTGTTGTTAATTCAAAATATTAGGATGCTCAGATTGAAAAATATTAGGATTTTCGCACATATGATTAAAGTTCAGTCCACTCAATAACTTCTCAATTGCAGACTGTGTATTCTTCTATTTGACTCAATTTGATTTCTTCCATGTTCAAACCGTATACAAAACATGTTTTTGGATTGTGAGAGAAAACTGGAGTATCCGGGGAAAACCCCACGCAAGATCCATACAGGCTGGGTCGAAGACAGGATTGATCCCACTCAGAACTGTGATACCCGGGGGCTTGTGATTTAAAAAACACATTGAATTGGATTTTTTTTCAATTACGTTTTTTTTCATAAAAATGTCAAAACCCATGCTGAAACTCCCATATGGAAGCAACTCTGCTGTCCTTTGCTTGCTACTAGGACTCAGCACTATTTTTTGTAAATAGGGGTGACCAAGCACCCGGACGTCGACGGACACTTGGTGCCCGGGCGTTTGGTTGAACGGATGTTTGGGCAGAAATACCAGCCACTGTGTGTGAAAAGCTTGTGAAGAGTTACAGAAATACTTATTTTCCACCATGATTTGAAAATAAATTCTTGAAACCCAAATCCAACAATGTGATTTTTTGTTTTTTTTTTCCACATTCTGTCTCTCATGGTTGAGGGTTACCCATGTTGACAATTGCAGGCCAGATCGAGGGAGATTATCAGTGGTTTTGTATGTCTTCCATTTTCTAATAATTTCTCCCACAATTGATTTTCTTTACACCAAGCATTTTACCTATTGCAGATTCCGATATTGTGTTAAAACAGAGGCTATTATTACAGGTAACGAATGTAGACCTCAATAGAAGTTGGCACTCGGACGATTCACCGAAAGACGTATCGCCGAAAAAATTTTAAGTGTTTGATTTATTATTTTATTACACATATAAAAGTAGGGATGTTTCTCATTGTCGTTTTTTGTGCCGAGGTTGAAAAAAATATACACACATGATTCGGGGACGGGGCGAACGCGCGAATCCCGTTTCGGCAAAACGTCCATTCGATGAACTGTCCGTCGGTGAAACGTCCGTCGGCGAAACATCTTTCGGCGAATCGTCCAGTCCCGTTAGAAGTTAGACCTCTTCGACAGCCAGGAATCTTGCTTGTTTGTAGTTGACCGAATACTTATATTCCACCCTAATTTGGAAAAAAAATCTTTACAAATAAAACTGTGATTTTCAGTTTTTTTTCCACATTCTGTCTCCCGTGGTTGAGGTTTACAGGCCTCTCTAATCTTTTCAAGTAGGATAATTTGCACAATTGGTGGTTGACTAAATACTTATTTGCCCCACTGTAGCGTCTGCTCCCTAAAACGCCGGTGTCAGATTCTGGTCCGCGTAGCCGGCAGTAAGTTGGATTCTTTTCCAGTGGGGGGGTTGGACTCTGCCCTTTGTCACGATTCTGTTAATACCCTTTTTGGACAGAATAAATAAGTACAGCCCTGGTGTGAACAGGGTCCGGTTTTATGGCCTCAGTATTGCATCCCTGCTTTTTCCAGTCCGTTTTCCATATCTCCCTCCACCAACAAACCTGAATCAAATAATTTGGATCGATTTCAAGCTTCTGGACAGCTTTCTGACGAGTTGATCATTTGATCCCGGTTTGGTAGAGAAGGGAGATATAGGATACAGACTGAATAGGGGCTCTCGAGCCACCTCTGCTCTACAGTAATACCTTGACATACGAGTGTCCCAACGAACGAGAAATTTGAGATACAAGAAAAATCCTGAGCAAATTTGTGCCTTGAGATATGAGAACAATTTGAAATGCGAGCATACGACATGGTTCCCGATGCAGCCGTCCGGGTGGTCGAGTATGCGAGAGGCTGCTTATGTGAACAGCATCGCTGTCTTTCTCGCTGCATCTCCCTCGTCTAAATATATCTACAACCAGCGATCATACTTTTTGTATTTTTTACGTTTTTTGTGTGTGCCCAAATCACTGGAGAACTAAGGTAAAAACAATGGGTACAAAGCAAGCCGGTGCAATGAAGAGTAGTGAGAAGAAAGTGCATATGATGACATTCAATATTCAACACAAAATACAGTTATACCTGCACTTACGAATACCTCTTGGTACGAAAATCCAGGTCACAAAAAGTTTTTATATGCAAATGAGTACCTCGAGATAAGAAAAAGATCCAAGTTACGAAATCCCCCAAAAAAGCAATTCCTTATCCGTTACTTTAATTTTGAAAATATTGTTGCGGATGCAACTCTCACTTTAGAACCTTGCTACATTCTAGTGGGCTCTTATTAACTGTCTCACAACAAGCACCTCCCATGTTTCAAGATTATTTCTTACATACTTGTCAACCTCAGCTAAATGTTCCCCTTATTAATGATTTCAATTCCCTTAAGTGAGAAAAATTGTACAAATTAAACGCAGTACATATTTACAAAAACAAACAAGGAAACATTCATTCATTCATTTTTTGACCTGCTTTATCCTCACTATAAAAGTCTGACATTTACTACAAATGCACGGCGTTCTGACACAACTGGTCAAAGGAGAATGCTCTTGTAAATATCATGCCGTCCACCTCGGCTAAATGCTTCCCTTATTAATGATTGCAATTCCCCTTGTTAAACGATTACAAAACATAGAAATGCAACGCAGTGTTTATTTATACATAGGGAACATATTTACTCAAACAGGGCACACGTAAAAGTAAAAAAATGTAGAAATGCAACATGGCATAGATTTACATGCATAGGGAACATATTAACTCACATAGGGCACACGTAAAGGTCTCAAATGTACAACAAAGTGGACGGCTTTTTGACGCCACCGGGTTATAGGGGAAATGTGCTTGCGCATATCATGCTTCAACACGGATATATTTTGAATGCTTGTTATTCATTTCAAGACATTAAGAAATAGTTTTTTTAAATGTTCTCTCATTTTTCTGTTTCTCACATCTTTCATACAAAATTGGGAAACTGACCAATTTTAAAGGGTTTAATTGGTAGTCGTGTGAGGACCGTGGAACAAATTAGAGAATTTACGTAAAAAGTATACACCTCTACTCTAAAAAAATCAAGTTACAAAAAGAGTTCTGGAACCGATCACTAATTTCGTAAATAATCTAAGTTCATTTACCGTAAAACCCCTATTTTCAACCGTTCATGCCGTTCTATTTTTCAAACTTTCTCCCATAGGGCCATTCAATTAGAGCAGGGGTGGCCAACCCGCGGCTCCCGAGCCGCATGCGGCTCTTTGCCCGGTTTCATGCGGCTCTTACGTCCATATCAAAGTTTGTATTTGTGTTTTATTTTTATTTGCGTGTGCGCTTCGCTTGAGTTCAATACGGTATTTTCGTCCAATGCGCATGTGCTTGGGATGAAAATACCTCAAAGTTTACCAGTAGGAGCAAGGTCATTTGAGTAAACGTTTTTAACAGAGTGGGAGAGCTCCCGTGAACCAGAAGCGACAATGAACGGCGTCGCGCACACAAAAAGTATCCCAAAGATCGAGCGTCGGCTGAAAAAGCCACACCCCCTGCGAGGCAGACCAAGGCGAGAGTGCTCAGCCGGGAGCAGCCAATAGGAGAGCGAGGTGTACACCCACGTGGTGGGCGCGCTAGTTAAAAGCCATTCATAATAAATGACAGCTCACAAGGAGTGAATGTTGCGCAAAAATAGGGTCTGATTTTATGACAGAAGTCCCACTAAGTAACATGCATAGTAAAAGAAAAACGCTATTGTAAATTATTATATTTTTGTTTGTGGACTTGGTTGAACTGGGAGTTTGTCTGTGTGAGACAGTGCACACAATGTTCATTGTTGATAATGACTGGCCTGTGCTGTTAGTACTGTAGGAGTCAATTTATGTCATTACTATGCTGGTGTGTGACATTTACAATAAATCTGGCTGAGCAAAGGTATGTGTGTGATGTGGCTCTTTGCGGTAACACAGTAAAAAATGTGGCTCTTTGCGGTAACACAGTAAAAAATGTGGCTCTTGGTCTCTGACTGGTTGGCCACCCCTGAATTAGAGGGTGCCACTCTATTTTTCGACTAGGTGATCAGAATTTTGCGAAGATGCAGTATTTTTTTTTGTTAATTTGTAAAAAGGCACAAATACAAGACAGTTAATGGTAAGTAATTACAAATTCATTGGTGAAAATCAAGTGACACGTCGCTGTCGTAGTGGTCCTCATCATTCACATCACCTTATGCATCTGCATCGCGTGTCTGAGTGGGTTCACGTTCATCGTCGCGAGCATTGGCTCGCGCTTGCTGGAGATGTTGCAAACCAGTCTAAAACGGGCCATCTGACCTGAAACAATGGATCTGGCAATCCTTCGAGCCGTGGAGAGCGTTAGTCAGTCCGCATCCCTTGAACGAATTGATGATTGGATCCCTCAGCAGATGATCACAAGCAATCCATTTCAAATACACTTCCATTGTTGGTGCTCGAATTTTACCATATTTGGTGTATGTAGCTCTCCTCGCCGTGCAACATCCAGTTCTCTGAGAACTGTCGGACTTTGGCCTTGAATGGGGCGTTCCCGTAGTCCTCGGGGGCCTGAATAAATTTGGTGCAGCCTCTTGGAATCAGGGCCACATCAATATGGAGCTTTTTCAATTGGTTCTTGGTGGCATTGCTATGTGACAACAGTATAAATGCCAGGCAAGAAGGCGTTTGCTATTTGACCATCTTTTCAGGTTGAGAAAAACCTCAATTTCACCAGCATGCCGCTCTATTTTTCAAACTTTCCCCCGTAGTGACATTCAATTAGAGGGTGCCGTTCTATTTTTCAATTCTTCCACCAAGGTGCCGTTTTATTAGAGGTGCAGATCAAATAGAGGATTTACGGTAAGTTAAATTTAAAGTTTGTTATGTTATGAGCATGTTACCATCCATCAAGTCTCCCCCCTGAGATTTCTATCATTCTCTCGTCCGCTACTGTATGTAGTGAATAATGTATGATTTTAGTATTGATGATCATAACCACTAGATAGGTAATTGTTTCTGTGTGAGTAGGTTGGGTGTGCTGGAACAAATAAAAATGTTTTTCCATTGAAATATCCTGCTGTGGTGATTTTTCAGAGGGTGGGAATGGATTCATTTGCATTTCGTTATTTTCTATCGCAGTGGAGACTACGTCTACCAGCTGGCCCAGAATCGCCTAGGGAACCTCTGGAAGAGCTGGACGATGTGGCTTAGGGAAGGGAAGTCTATCCTTCCCTGCTCAAGTTGCTGCCCCCTGTGACCTGACTTTAGATAAGCGGAGGGAAGTGAGATGAAATGCTCTAATGGATAGAAAGCTATTACATGCAGATTTTAGATTACGTTGTATAATGACCGACTTTTCAGGGGTCTCCTGACAGCCAAACATTCGATCCTTATGATAGATCTACTCTATGTTAAGTCAAGTTCAACCTGGTCAGAAAATCAGTTAAGTACATTAGGCAGTTTGGGTTCCATTCTAATAAGGTAACCTGTGCTACTCCAATGAATATACTCTCATCCTTCACCACTCCATGGCTTCACTCTATCGCACTATTTTATATTAAGTATTCAATTAAAAATTATTCATAAAAATTTCAAAAATCACACAAGTAGCAAGTGGAATACACCTACCTGTCCTCCGCTTGCTACTTGGTAGAAGACAGGGGACCGTCACTCAACTCAGCTCCGAAGAAGAAAAATGGCAGGCACCGACCGGGCAGAGGCCATCGCTCTTATCCAAAAATAGAGCTCTCTGGGCGGACTGGACAGCCGGGAGACTCATTGGGATGAATTTCTTTCAGAAATTTGATCCAAGGACAACCTTAGAGTGGACGCTGTCGCCCGGAAAATAGAGCACTCTGAGTGGGCCGGACAGCCGGGAGCGTCGGGGTAGCGGAGCAGAAGGTGAAGTTTTCCAGAAATGTTTCAAAGTGCAAGCTCCAGCCGACGTTACGGCAGATGACATGGCCCTTTTCCGAAAATAGAGCTCTCTGTGCACGTAAAATGGCTGGACACCACTGAGGAGCAAAGTGGAAGTTGGGTTTCCCTCTTAAGCGCAGGGACCAGGCAGACGCCGTCGCTATTGTCCAAAAATAGAACTCTCTGGGAGAGAAGTGGAATTAAATTTCCCCAAAAATGTCTCATCTCATTTTCTGAAGTGCTTTATCCTCATTAGGGTCGCGGGGGTGCTGGAGCCTATTCCAGCTGTCAGACGCAGGGGGACACCCTGAATCGATGGCCAGCCGATCGCAGGGCACAGGGAGACGGACAACCACGCACACTAACACCTATACCTAGGGGCAGATCAGTGTCCATTCAGCCTGCCATGCATGTTTTTGGAATGTGGGAGGAAACTCGGAGGAAACCCATGGAGGCCCGGGGAGAACATGCAAACTCCCCGCAGGTGGACGTGACCTGGATTTGAACCCAGGATCCCAGAGCTGTGAGGGCGACACGGTAACCACTCCCCCCTCCGGTCCGCCCTCCCCTAAAATTATGATGGCAATAAAGATGATGAACGTGGTGTTAATACTTTGAGAAATCGGCAAGAGCTTTTCAATGTGGTTCACAGGTTGAAACAAAGTGTCCCCGAGATTGATGCCAGCATGGCCATCGAATATGGCAATCGTCTGGACAGTGTCATGTCCTTGTAAAAAAAAAAAAAAAACTATATTTGTACAAAAAAGAAACAGCAGTCACAACTCCCTATCTCCAAGTTCCTTTTGCGCCAAAAACCTCTCGGACAAGCTCCTCCTGCTGAGCAAATGACACTTCACCTGACTTTCACGTCACCTTAATTGTACTGCACAAGTTTCTGTGTCAACATTGGGATTAAGATCCAGCAGAGGAAAGTTATTGTCAGAGATAAGTAGAGTACTTCTTTACACATTTATATATTTGTGTACACTACGCATTTATAAAAGTGTGTGCACTACGCATTTAAATATTTGTGTACACTACGCATTTATATATGTGTGTGCACTACGCATTTAAATATTTGTGTACACTACGCATTTATATTTTTGTTGTCACTACACTTCTTGGTATTGTATGGACGCAGAAATATGCATGTATGGTAGAAACAATAAGGGTTAGTCCTACTTCGCTGTTTATCGTGGCCATGTCTGGTCTTCATTATCCGAGCAATTCGAGGAATACTGTATACACGTCAGAATGCTGTTCTTCATCTCACTTCCTCCTGCCCTTGAGTGATTTATTAATACATTCGTACCTTTACTAACAAAATTAATTGGTTCAGAACGTTTTTCTTAAATTGTAAATATCGTGTGAGGTGCCCAGGCAGTATGAGTGGTTATCACGTTGGCCTCGCAGCTCTGGGGTCCTTGGTTCAAATCCAGGTTGGTCAATCTGTGTGGAGTTTGTACGTTCTCCCCAAGCAGTGTGGGTTTTTTCTGGGTACTCTGGTTTCCTCCCACATTCCAAAAAACATGCAAGGTAGACTGATTGGACACTCTAAATTGCCCCAACCAGTGAGTGTGAATGATTGTTCTTTTCCTTGTACCCTGCGATCGGCTGGCCACCGATACAGGGTGTATCAGTGGCCCCCGCTTCTGGCCCAAAGTCAGCTGCGATAGGCTCTGGCACGCCCCCACAACCCTTGTGAGGATAAGTGGTTCAGAAATTTAATGAATGAAAAAATCGTAAATAGAGCAGTACTATATATGTAAATTCTCCAATGCGTTACAGTCTTCACACAACCACCAACTAAACCCTTTAAAATTATACGGTGTCCCAATTTTGCATGAAAGATGTGGGAAACACAAAAATGAGAGAAAATAATGTATTAATATCTTAAAATGATTAAAAAGCATACAAAATGTCTATGTATTGAAACGCAGATGAACAAGAGGAAAACAGGAGGCATATGAACTTACATCTCATAAACATAAAATTAAGAATTGAAACAACAACAATAGTGGGCCGGTGGAACGAGTGATTAGCGTGTCAGCTTAACAACTCTGGGATCCTGGGTTCAAATCCAGGTCATGTCCAGTCCTTGGTTCAAACCCAGGTCATGTCCAACTGTGGAGTTTGCATGATCTCCCCTGCGTGGGATTTCTCCGGGCATTCCAGGTACTTTCCTCCCACATTCAAAAACATGCATGGTAGGCTGATTGGACACTCTAAATTGCCCTTAGATATGGGTGAGTGTGCATGGTTGTCCGTCTCCCTGTACCCAGCGATCAGTTGACCACCGATTCAGGGTGTCCCCCGCCTCTGGCCCGGCCGGACGGAGACAGCTGGGATAGGCCCCAGCATCCCCCACGACCCTAATTAGGATAAAGCGCTTCAGAAAATGAAATGTGATGAGAACATTAATTCATTCAGAACTTGAATGTTGTTTTCATATCTTGGGGCACTCATTCGTATATTACAAGCTTTTGGTTTTGTAACCTGAAAATGTTGTACTGAAGAGCATTTCTTAAGTAGATGTGTGGTTGTATAGTTAAAATTTTTAGAAATATAATTCAGATATAAAATCTATTTGAACTCAGTGGATAGCGTGAAGTGATCATGTTTTAATGCCATTAATGGCCATCTAATCCATTCTGACCAGGAGGAGCTGGCATTTAAAATCAGTTACATCAAAAAAAATGTTGTTTATCTGTGGCCATAGTTTGTGTTGAAAATGGCAATTTACCAGTTATGTGTTTTCAAACGTAAAAAGTTATTTGTTAATGCATATCTGGTACGTCAATAGCAGGTAATGAGTTGAAACGAGATGATTGCTAAATATTTATTGCAATGAAAACGCAACATGCTGTCGAGTTAGTTTTGACGAGATTTCACTTATATCAATGAATATTAAATATAAGTTGGGTAGAAATACACCTTGAACAAATTTGTAGTTGGAGGGTGATAAAAAATGTAATAAGACATTAGGAGCAATTGGCTATGGGACTAACGTTAGCATTAACCTTTCCACGTTACCTCTGCCACCGTGGCCTCGGTCACAAGACTTTCTTGTCCAACGGTGTACTCAAACATTCCCATTGCTTTCAAGTACAATGATGAGGGATCTCTCTAGGACCATACGCAGCCAACACTTCACATTGTTGAAAATCCACAACATCTGCAAGGGTAGCCACCCTAACAAAACAACCAAACCAAAACAAGTTGGGCTAAACTTCCAGAGTAAGTCGCTTCGTCTTCCTACGATTGGTCGGACCAAAAACAGTGTCGTCTTCTATGCAGTCATTGGCCGTCCGAGATACATTACGCAGGGTTGTCACGATTCTACGTCATCGGGTACTATGCAGGATAGAGACATTTATTCGTTGTGAATTTAGATGTTTTATGTTGACGTTAAAATGTACAATAAATGAAACCCTTCAGGGACGTCACGCAATCGCAAGAGTGGGCAAGTTTTTTTTAAAATTCTTATCAGGCAAATACTATTATTGGTTGTTTCAAAAAACGTATTAAAAGTATTAGCAATCACATATTCATTTACTGTTTAAACCTATCCTCAGATGGGACAAGGGTCGGGGGGGGGGGGGGGGGGTTCGGGGGGGGGGGGGGGGGGGGGGGTTCCGTATGTGTTCAGTGGCGGTCCGTGGCATTTTCTCGTAGCGCCTTCAACCAATCAATCCAACCCTCAAAAACTATTTTATGGCTATAAAACCCCCACTACAGTCACAGCTGCGACACATAAAAATAATTGATAAATCAATGCACAAAAGGGGGTAAAATCCACTTCCTAGAAGCATTTAATGATTGAATACAAATACTGGAGCTTTTCAGCTATTACAACCAGGCCAGGGGGGTGATTTTCCCGGGGAAAGACAGCAATGAACGTCAATGGCGAAACAGCCTAAAATGCACTAAAATTGGGTAAAATCCACTTCCTAGCAGCATTTAGTGATTAAATACAAAAAACTGGAGCTTTTCAGATATCAGAACCGGGCCGACAATTGAAATTTTATTCAGGAATGTAGCCAAATTTTTCACACCAAAAATCCTTTTTAACTGTACACAATATCCATCCTCCCTTCTTTCTTCCTTCTTTTCTATCGCCATCAAAGCTAATGATGAAAATCGAGCCTGTCCTGTCGTATTTCTGGCATAGTCCGTCTTGAAATTGGCTTTAAATCAACACAACATTATATTTGCTTGTGCAGCTCGATCCAAATACAGTTTGGTAGCTCTCTCAGTTAGCGCACTGAAAATAGCGGACAGACCCTTTTCCCAGCTGTAACAGGCTTGCTAGCTTCGGAGTTGACCGCCCTTACTTAATTATGTCCTTTTTTTCTGGAAAAGTCAGTCTTGAAAATAACTTTGGGAGCAAATCTGCAACCAAATCCATTTGTTTTCCTCCGCCGGCCATTGTGGGTGGAGTTTGTGATCTCTGGCTAGGTCACTTTGGCCCGCCTACTAGCCAATCATAGTTGGTGAAAGCAATGACGTATCCCTATGCCTGTGAAATGGCCTTGGTGTCATCAAATCGAATTATGATTGTTTAAAGCAACAGTCTTATCAATGCTTGTTTAATGCAGCAGAGCCCGCAGAACTGATTGTGAAGGCCTTGAGGCAGATTTCTGACCCTGGCAACAAGTAATGGCTGAAATGTGATTGGTTAAATGCTTCAATATGAAACCACACACCTGGAAGCAATGCAACCAGGGGGGAACACAATGAAAGGAAGCTAACAGACATTTCTTAGGGCAGCCGAGAAGGCCCTGAAGGCCCTGACGGCCCGCCACTGCTTGGACCATACCCTTGCTAACTAGGGGCATCAGGCAGGGCACACCCTGAATGGGTGGCCAGACAATTGCAGGGCACGAGCAGACGAATGACCATCCACGCTCATACTCATACCTTAGGGCAATTTATTGTATTCAACCAGCCTACCCTGCATGTTATTCGGATGTAACAGGAAACCGAAGTACCCGGACAAAGCCCATGCAAACCCAGGGAGAACATGCAAACTCCATAGAGTGAGGACCGGCCTGGAATCAAACCCTCGACTCCAGAACTGTGAGGCAGACGTGCTTGTTCAAGTTACTTTTCAAAAGTAAAGTTATTGTTACTTCTCTAAAAATTCATTCATTTTCTGAACTGCTTTATCCTCATTAAAGTCGTGGGGGTGCAGGAGCTTATCCCAGCTGAATTCGGGCCAGAGGCGGGGGACACCCTGAATTGGTGGCCAGCCAATCGCCGGGTACAAGGAGACAAAAAACAGCTAAATCCTGACACACAAAGTAATTAGTACGTAATTATATTGAATTTCCACCCTGAAAAGCCTCCACTCTCGGCGTGATTCGCACTTGCCAGAACATGTGGAGGAAGAGTTGTGACACACTCTGATGTCGCCATTGGGGTCACGTGGTTCACAGAGGCGCACTTCTAAACTGAAGCAGTCCAGCTATGTGCCCACCCGGCGGCGACATCAGAGTGTCCCAACTCTCTTTCTACATGGCTCTGAATGTGAGGCGTAAAGGGCTGGGAATTTTCGAATAAAAGTCAATCATATTTACTCACTTAGTGTCTCACAGATAAGACAATTCATTTGAATCACCTCAGAAACGCGGGTAATAAATAAAGGGCCGTTCCAGATTGAAAAAAATGTAAGGGATTATTTTTGGGGTAAGGGCAAGAAAAATGTTTCGTTATGTGACGTATCACATAACGGCGTTTGTTCCAACACTGGAATTTATATACAAACATTATTAATCCAAACGAAATGCCAGACCATTTGATGAATAATAATTTTCCATGTCTGAATCAATTGAGTTTATAAACGAAGCCGCCAGATTAAGTGACGTAGCGCAATTACATTGAACGGCCTGTTACAAGGGTACCGATTTTAATTAAAATGAGAAATTTGATTTAACTGTTATGACATTATTTTATTAGATACCTTTACATAGATCATAGACTGGAAATTTGACGTCCTTTGTGTATGTTTTCACGCCCAAAAGAAATTATTTATAAATGTAGATCTCCTAGCCATATCCGACTAAATAAATAAATAAAAACGCAGGAATTTGCCTCCAACCAATGTGGTTTTCTATGTTTTGTTGAAAATTTCAGCGTTCGTCATGACACCAAGATACGATTACACCCTGCAATTCACCTCGTGCAAATTGTTTGAGCCACACACGGCAGATCTCAATAGTGTACGTAAAAATGCCAATTATGCGCAGTGGCAAAAGTCCCGATTTTATTCCTGGTTCCGATATTGGAGTGACATGTCGGGGGTTCAACATGGAGTGACGAGGCGACAGAATCTGATATCTGGGTACTGGTGCATGTTAAATGTATGTTGCATCAATACCATTTCATTCACCAAATGTCCAGCTAAAACTTGTAGTTCGTTGAACCATATCAATATCAGTGCACACAGGAGCTCCGTGATTGTTTGTTTCCTTATTTTATCTGGTTCCTTATTATATCAAAGCACTTTCTCCATTGTTGGCCAAGTGGTTGAGGGCCGGCTTTACAATTCTGAGATTGAAGGGTCTATCCCAGGTTCGAACCTTCCTTTGTGAAGTTTGCGTATTTCCCCTAAGCTCGTGTGGGTTTTTCCTCTGGGTAACACTTTCCCGTCCCACATCCCGAAAACTTACATTTTAGGTTGGTTGAACACTCTAAATTGCCCCTAGATATGATTGTGTGCGTGAGTGGTCGTCTGTCTTCTTATGCCCAGCCATTGGCTGGCCACCAATTCACGGTGTCCCCCGCATAGTGCCCGTAGTTGGCTGCGATAGACTCCATCACCCCTCGCCTCTCATGTGAGAATAAGTGGTAATTACTTGTGTTGAAAAAATATCATATGTGCACTTTAATTTACTAACATTCTCCCAGCCTTTTTTTTTTTTAAACAAGACACCCTTTTTATTTAAGCGCCAGAGAATATTGACCTCTACTTGAACTACATGCACACAGAATTTACAATAATAGATACCCCTTCTTCATTAAATAAAAAAAAAAAACGTTTTTTTTAAACTAATTTTACTCTTTTTGTCTGATGAGCAGTTCCTGAAAATCCTGAACTATCCGATGGCAACATTTTCATCAAGATAATGTAGAAACTTAGAGGATGAATTTAATTAGTTTGGCCATGCCCATTTATTAGCAAAAATATTTGAAACATTTTTTTTCGATTGAAATAATTAGAAATGCAAATAATCAGATATTTCCCACATATTATAAAGAGGGGATGAGGCCGCTTCACATAGGATACGTTCCCTTGAGGACCGTAGTTGGTGACCCGTGCTCTATTTGTTTGACTTTTCTAACACACTTGAATCAAATAAATATGCTTGTTATCGGGATTCTGGAGAAATTTCTGGATTTAATAATTTGAGTCAGGTGAAATTGGGGAGGGAGCCTGGAGGGTACCTATGAGGACTGGAGTTTGTGAATATCAAAAGCAAAAGTATTTTCCATTCACAAAACCGCCAGCAGATGGAAGTGATGCGGCATTTAAGATATCTGGCCAACCCTGTTAGTGAGTTCACACGAACTAATGGAAATTGCGGCATTTTGGCACAACCAACAATTTTCTTTTTGTTCAATGAGTAAAAAGAAACAAAGACAGAACGATATCCACCACTGTTAAACGTTTATAATTATATATTGATAATTTTCAAAGAAACATAAATAGTAGCCTACAATACAGAAGAAACTCATTTTTTTTCTTCAATAGCAAAACTTTACTGTTAAACGTTTTTAATTATATATTGACAATTTTCAAAGAGACATAAATAGTGTAGCCTACAATACAGAAGAAACTCAATTAAAACATTTTCTTCAATAGCAAACATTTTATAAAGTGATGTATTCCAATCTGGAGCTTTCATTTACACTTCAGATTTCAGAAGTGGAGAATCCAGTCCTCGTGAGCCGCTGTGGGTGCAGATTTTTGTTTCAACTGATCCAACACAAAGAGTTTAACCAATGAGGTTTCTGCAGAAACAAGAGGCACCTAACTGCAATCCACTGATTGTACTTCTAAGATACCAGATTAGTAGAAAGGTTTCTTTTTATAAATTGGAACAAAAAACCCTGCACCGAGTGTGGCCCTTTCTGGAAAAGTTTGCCCACCTTTGCTTTAGAAGGTACACACCCATTCGTACTGAATAAAAAGTAGGAAGGAAATCTGCTAAAATGGTAGCTCACTTTTAACTGACACTCATGACCCCCTCTTCGAGTCATGTAAAAAAAACTTTTCTGTTGAAGTTTCTCCTACCGCATTCATGGCATCTTGAATTCTTTAGAACTTCTTAGCCCAGTTAAAGGGAACAAAAGAAAACAAATCGTATTGTTCTTTGAGGAAGTTTTGTTTTGTTTGCCACTTTTCATGGCATCTTTTTAGGGCATCTCTTTGGTCAGGATCCCAAGAAAGTCAATGGCTCCTTACATCCCAGTTTGACAAGTCAGGAGGATACATGCTAATCCCCTTAATCTAGCCTTTCTCTTACACACTGCCACAGGGAGAAAGGGGCCTCAGAGAGTAATCCTGTCGGAGAAACAATAGGATTAAGAGCTCAACCCTGTGAGTGACAATCATGCATCTAGTGACTGATCTGCAAAGCAGGCGCCCAACTACTGTTGTGAATGTGACTTTATTTTTGTTTGGCAGGTCTGACAAGGATTGAGGTGATATAGGGGAGGGATGCGTGGGATGTGACATGGGGAGTTTACTCCTTTGAGCGGCTGCTGGAGGTCTGACCGGCATGTGGTCTCCTGAGCATCATGGCCCTGGGATTGACTGGCAGGTGAAGTGTAAGGACCAGGTGGGCTTGGTAAGAGCGAGAGTTAAACCTTAGAGATGGACATGTATTTGTGAAGAGTACACAGCAGAATTGTTCAGAGAAAAAAAAACAGACAACATTTTGTTGCACTAGTGAAGACAACAATTTGACAACGGTCAAAATTTGCAACGTCTGTCCTCTGACTACAAATTGTCTTTAAACTTAAAGACAAAGTAATTTTTGTAGACCACACATATCATAGACCAGATGAAGCCGACAGGAACGCTATCCCACGAGATTATAGAGAAAATAGTTGCAAAGAATGGGAAAAAATAAAGGCAAAAAACCCATGTCAAAGCATCTTGGTGTTCCTGTAACTCCAGTTCCAGAAAATTTCTCATCTCATCTAATTTTCGAGACCATTTTATCCTCACTAGGGTCGCAGGGGGGGCTGGAGCCAACTCCTGGCCAGAGGCAGGGGACACCCTGAGTCAGTGGCCAGCCAATTGCAAGGCACAAGGAGACGGACAACTATCCACTCACACTAATACGTAGGGGCAATTTAGAGTGTCCAATCAGCCTTTTGAAATGTTGGAGGAAACCGGAGTACCTGGAGGAAACCCACTCAGGCCCGGGTAGAACATGCACACTCCAGGCAGATGGATATGACCTAGATTTGAACCCAGAACGCCAGAGCTGTGAGGCCGACACAAAACCCCTCACTCTGCCGGGCCGCTTCAGAAAATTTATAAAATTTTAAATTTAAGGGAATGGGCAGCCCGGCGGAAGAGTGGTTAGCATGTAGGGCTCACAGTTCTGGTCTCCTGGTTTCAAATCCAGCTAGGTCCTCCTGTGTGGAGTTCACCCTGTGTGGGCTTTCTCTGCGTAGTTCGGTTTTCTCCCACATTCCAAAAACGTTCATGTTAAACGGGTTGGGGACAATGAATTTTCCATAAGTATGATTCTGAGTGAGAATGTTGTCCATCTCCTTGTGCCCTGCGATCGGCTGGCCACCGATTCAGGGTCTGCCCTGCCTGAGGCCCGATGAAAGCAGGGATAGGCTCCTGCACCCCCTAGACCCTTGTGAGGCGAAGCAGTTCAGAAAATGAATGAATCTACAGGACTGTTGCCAATCTCCTTGGACGTGACCACAAAGGATATTACGAATTGAAGAGAAACAGTGACATCAGAGGGCAGAACAAGTGGAATCAAAATTAAAGGGGGACCCAAGTTACATCAGTGTCAGATATCAACGTCTTTTTTTAATCCAAAGTGGACTCCACAGAAAATGGCTATCTGAAAATGAATACGTACAAAGCAAGACAACTTTTTCAAAAATGGAAGTTGCTGCAGCACAAAGCTTTTGTGCCAATGTCCTTCGGAATGACGAGGCACACAACCGTTTAATTTTCACTTAGCAAAATGAAAGCAAGTACACTTCTTCTAGTTAGAAATATGGAGGAAACCCTATAATACTCTTGGGTTCTTTTACCACATTTTACGCAAGGTGCCTTCAATCTGTAATGTTTCA
>NC_135519.1:839615-859615 GCF_051989575.1 Stigmatopora nigra | reverse complement strand
AGAGATAGAGAGATAGAGAGATAGAGAGATAGATAGAGATATAGAGATATAGAGATATAGAGATATAGAGATATAGAGATATAGAGATATAGAGATATAGAGATATAGAGATATAGAGATATAGAGATATAGAGATATAGAGATATAGAGATATAGAGATATAGAGATATAGAGATATAGAGATATAGAGATATAGAGATATAGAGATATAGAGATATAGATATAGAGATATAGAGATATAGAGATATAGAGATATAGAGATATAGAGATATAGAGATATAGAGATATAGAGATATAGAGATATAGAGATATAGAGATATAGAGATATAGAGATATAGAGATATAGAGATATAGAGATATAGAGATATAGAGATATAGAGATATAGAGATATAGAGATATAGAGATATAGAGATATAGAGATATAGAGATATAGAGATATAGATATATAGATATAGAGATATAGAGATATAGAGATATAGAGATATAGAGATATAGAGATATAGAGATATAGAGATATAGAGATATAGAGATATAGAGATATAGAGATAGAGAGATAGAGAGATAGAGAGATATAGAGATATAGAGATATAGAGATATAGAGATAGAGAGATATAGAGATATAGAGATATAGAGATAGAGAGATATAGAGATATAGAGATAGAGAGATATAGAGATATAGAGATATATATATATATATATATATATATATATATATATATATATATATATATATATATATATATATATATATATATATATATATATATATATATATATATATATATATATATATATATATATATATATATATATATATATATATATATGTGTATGAAAACACATTTAAAAATACAGCATTATACAGTGCCGTACTGTGAACTGTACAGATAGATTCTGTATGCTCATATCAGCATGGACAACATTATGTAACGTTCTCAGCAACCTCGGATACAATCAAGGCCATGCAGCTGGCCAATAGTTTGCTGATAAGTTTGTCCTTTTGCACATTATCTGAACTATGCCCATGATGCACTCAGTGAAGGGCATTGGATAACATGTTATTGCAATGGACTATTCAATAACATATTTAATGACTTCTAAGAAAACAGCTTTTGTCAGGAGTAGCGCAAAATCCGTTGTCTGAAGACAACAAACTGATTAAAATCCACCAAACAAAAAAGTCAAATCATCAATTTCAATTTTTCCTAAAATTTGAATTAACCAGTCTAGGGTCTAAATTACAATTAATTATTACAACAAGAGACATATTCTCACATTTTGTACTTTAATAAAAGTAATACTTTTACCATTAATATAAAGACAACACAAAACACACAAAGTAAAACAATTATTCAAGGCAATTATTATCCAGAATGGTTGTTATTTTCCATAAGCATTTTGTAATTTTACATTACATAGTATGAATGTGTACATGTATACGGCACATAAAGCAACTTTGGACATTTCCACAATCTGAATTGAATTCGAAAATCGAGCCTGATTAGGCCATTTTCAAAGGATCGAATTGAGATTACAAAATGTTTTTTTTAAATGTGTTGATTTACATTTTTTTCTTAACTCATTTACATGCCATTGATGGTGAAATACGTCCAATCCATTTTGATGATAAACACCCCAAACCCAGTCAAATTGGATTGGACGCCTTTTGCCGTCAATGGGGGTGAAATAGGATCACTTATTATGACAGTTAAGGAGTAAAAATAAGTAAAAAAATCATCCATAAATATAATCAAAAAATGTATAGCTATAGATTATATTTTGTCATATACATATTAATTTTGATGCTTAAAAAACCTTGTAGTAAAAAGTAAAAGGTCCAAGAAATCACAACTAAAATTGCTAAAAGATGTTTTCGTCCTTTGTTGAAATTAACCATTTATTGAATTATAACATTGCGGCAACTCTATTCAAATTGGATGGGAAAAAGACATTTGGACATTCTCTTAGTTAATACATTTCCTGGATACCAGCTCATGACTCAATCTAAGTAGATTCCCAAAATCAGGCAACTCGGAGTCACATGCAAAAATATGTGATTGGGACATTCCTAGTTTGCAATAAAGTAAAATATTCAAATTAGCGCAGAGGCATGATGTAAACATGAGACAACACTACTGTTAAATAATGGATAACACTTGATGAAAACACTTGAAAATCTCAAGAATTATCTCCTTAAATATTTAACCCTGAAAATGATTTACACAAAATAATTATTATGAGACCTGTCACAACAAGTGACATGTTGCTAACAGCAACAAATCAAAATGACAGAACAACACTTCACTATCTGTGTGCCAAACAACTCTATGTAAGATACTCACATTCTGCAAGTAGTCATCGTGTTTTGGCTGCTCTTATCTAAAAAAGAACATTTTCTCATACACAAAATCTAATGTCACTTGAGCAGATATGTCAACTGATCCTGCAGGTTTTTGGAATGCTCCACACTTAAGGAAAGAAGAGGAAATTTCAGGTGATGTTATGGCTCACAGGTGAGACAGTGATTTGCACCCTCAATCGCTTTTTACAAAAGGCTTGTGTTTTGACTCACTTCTTCTGGATAGCTTCCTGCCTAAATTAAAAGAAAAAGTGAAAGTGTATGGAAAACGCTGTTTCACATGAAAGGTTTTAATAGGAATTCATGATCATTTTGATTTATGATAGATAGAAAATTACCTACTGATATTGTAAATGAGTAGTGATGATGGACATTTTCCGGAGACTCTGAAAAACAGTGATAAATGGTAATGGGTAGTAGATTAAAAAATATTAATTCCTTAAATCTAATATCTCAAACAAAATCATGTGTTTTCCACACTGACCCAATGATAACTGATTAATAAGGAATTGGATCAAAAAGCACCCTTGAATTCATATATATTCATACGTATTTTTGTCTTTTCTCCCACATTCAGAACACAAGTCCTAATTGTTAAGGTTACGGGGGCTTGCAGGTTATAGGAGCATGAGCAAAGTGGAGTAGGAACTAGGGAGCTAGGAAGGACCTTAGCGCAGAGAACAGACAAAGGGCTAGGGTTGCCTCTGTATTCTTTTAATAACTTTAAAATGTTCACTGAAAACAAACATTAACACAAAAACTAAAGTAACAATAAGGAGCAAAACATACAGGGGCACCATGAGAGCCTGGGGAGCAAAAAGAGAACCGGGCATGAACACTACAAATGCAGAAGATCGTATCATGGGCAGATTATGAGAAGAGAGTTTAAATACACAGACAGGGGTTAACAAGACAATGAGAAACAAGTGGGTGACACGAGATGCAATGAATAGAGAAAGACACAAGGGCCAGGAAACAACAGGTGAACTAAATGGGTAATTACAGACAAGTTACACAAAAGGCAAAGAACACTATCTTCACACCTAGAGGGCGCCGTCTTGGTAGCAGGTGCAATTTCTGTTGTTTGCCCATGGAAAATGTGCTTGGGGTCAAAGAACGCGCTGCAATGGTCATGCTTGCATTACACATACGTTAGATGCTTGCTCACCTGTTTTAAAAAAGGGGCAATGGGAGCAAAACTGAGCTTGATGTTGTTTTACTGATGAAATGTCTAATCTCATGTCATTTTCTGAACTGCTTCATTCTCACCAGGGTGGCGGGGGTGCTGGAGCCCATCCCAGCTGTCTCCGGGCCACAGTCGGTGATGCCCTGAATCGGTGTCCAGCCAATCGCTGGGCATAAAGAGACGGACAACCATGCAGACTTACACCCAAACTTAGGAGTAATTTAGAGTGTCCAATCAGCCTACCATGCATATTTTTGGAATGTGGAAGGAAACTAGTATACCTGGAGGAAACCCATGCAGGCCCAGGAAGAACAATGTGTATTCGCGATAATATAAGTCAAAGCATTCAAACAACTAAAAATTATGTTATGCTATAGCTAATCTTTTTGTTTTGCTGTTCAGATTGCCGTTGTGTCCTTGCGGTAGGGATTTAGTAGAATCCATCACAATTTTTCCCTAATTTCTTAAAGTGTCCTCTGCTTTATCTTTGCTGGTATACAACAATTTGTTATTAAAATTTGCATTAGAGTGTATCTTATTAGACAATATGAAGTAATTGAATTTTATCACGTATTATTGTGTTGTTGTTTCTTTGTACTTGATATTTATTGGGGAATTTCCTTTCTGGAATTTTAATGGCTTTATTTTTGCATTTGATAGTCTCATAAATGTGTTAATAAAAGCATAAATGTACTATAATAACTACTTTTGATACTCATAAATGTGCTCATATACTATAATAACCACTTTTGATAGTCTCATAAATGCACTATTATAAGGAAAAATATACTATAATAACCACTGTTAACACAAAACCCTAATGTTTTAATACTTACATCCTCGGAGTGCAGGATGGCATCCTCCTGAATGACCAAGTTTCTGGCTGCTTGGCCTAGAAGCTTGAGGGACATCACAAAATATTGCGTGATCTGGATAATTTTTAAAATCCTAACCCTAACCCCACTAAAAAAATGAAGAAAAAGAAACATTGAAATTATATTTGTTGCTTGCTTATTGTGCTCCAGCACCCCCACCCCCATGGCCTTTGTGAGGATATGCGTAACAGAAAATTAATTAATATATTTTTACAAACAATTGGTTTAAATTAAACATGTTTGAAAGACAACTCTTAACATTCTTTCCGTCTCCTTTTGAAGTTATTTCTGCTCTCCAAACCCAATGATTCTCATTGATGTATGGCTGACTGGTTTTAATTTTAGTATTCGAATTGATGAAATGAGCATTAAGAATGTGCAACCGGAAGTCACTTTATACAACGGAAGTGGCAAACCAGGAAGTTGTGAAAATATATTTTAGGCGTTTGTTTTACCATCTAAAACAATAGTATCCTACGAACTGTGGCTCGTCTAAAAGCGAATCCGAATCGGGAATGTAGCTTTTGACGAAACTGTGACGTTTTAAAAACTGGAAATGTACTATTACTCCAATACCATACGCATAGTCTGTCATCACCTGATAATTCGGTGCAAGTAACTCATTCGGAAGCGGAAGAAAAACGAACTACTCTTTAATATAGAAATATGAGTGCACACATACATCTTAAAATCCATTAACTAAATTGCTTTTCGATAGGCGAGACGAAGTTTTGCAAAGGTCCGTTTCGCAAATGTTGTAAACAAGGCATTGGAAAGAACTGCTTTTGATATACGCGGATTTTTTTGTGCAAAAAGCCCTGTAATAATTCAAATCAATTTAATAATGTTAACGTAGCTATAATTCAATCTGAAATTGATTGTATAGGAAGCGCAAAAACAAACACATCGACTAACCTCTTGGCTGCGGGAAACTTTAAGTACCTGGCGCGCCAGCGCAATTACATCTACGCTGCAAGAGCCCACTTTATCCGATAATAAGCCTTTCACGGATTGACCAAACCGAGGTTGAGTTTCGGTGGACGCCATCTTTGTTTTGCTGTATAGGAACTATGAGGACAGTCGGGGAAAAATGTGCGGGTTTTGGCAAGAAAGCGCTGACGTCACGCCTTTTAGAGATTTAGTTACTTATTCTTTTACGTATTCCATTTCTCCCCACCGATGCCATTCTTATTCTCATGTTGCCAGCCGAGTATGTAACGTGTTTTGACATTAAAAAAGGCAATATATTTTATCTTTTAAGCCGCTTATCCTTACAAGGTTTATAGGCAGAATATTGGCATCACACAATTTACAAAAATCTTAGTGGGCTTTACATCACACTAAACTAAACTCAGGAAGACACGATTAAAAACAATAAATTAGGAAAATAAAATAAAAAGTAATTAAAAGTACTTGAAAATCTGGAAACACAGTCCCCACCTGATAGTGCAGTGGTTCTTCTGCCTGACCTTGATGTGGGAAGTCTGGGTTCAATTCCCTATTGGTAGCAGTGTGAGTGGTCGTCTGTCTCTGTGTGCCCTATGACTGACTGGTGACCTGTCTACGGTGTAGTCTGCCTGTTGCCCCGCAACCCCCGTAACCCTTTCAAGGTTGGGCGAGATGTTAGATGCATGAATTAAAGATGAAATGGTCTCTCATTTTCTGAACTGCTTTATCCTCATTAGGATCACAAGGGGGCTGGAGCCAATCCCAGCTGTCTCCGGGCCAGAGGCAGGGACACCCTGAATCTGTCCAGTCGATCGAAGGGCACAAGGAGACAGACAACCATGCACACTTACATCCATACTTAGGGGCAACTTAGTGTCCAATCAGCCTACCATGCATGTTTTTGGAATGTGACCGTGATTTGAACCCAGGACCCCAGAGCTGTGAGGCCGACGTGGTAACCATTCACGCCACCGGGCCACTCTTGTTGAAATAGTACACAGTTGAAAACAAAAATAAAGGTAACATAGTAAGCATAATCGACCGGAGGCGGTCGATCAGTTTTTTATTTTATTTTTGTGACAATTTTCACCGTATGCTTTTTTTTTGTGGGAAAATTGCGTAGACATTACGTTGACAAACATTTTTGTAACTATTTTTTGTAAATCTGCAATACTAAAAATATATTTTTGTACTCCCGTGATCGAGTAAGATTCCAAATTCCTAAAAAGAACCATTAACAACTGAAATGGACCAATTGAAAGAACCGTTCGTGAATTTTACGATGCAGACGGGGCGCAGACACTTACAGAATCCTAGCAATGTAAGAGTTCTGTTGATTGTTGATGCGATACCGTAGTGACGCAGCATGGGGTGCGGACAATCTCGCGACATTCGTTATCTAGTGACGTCATCTAGTGACCAGCCAATCATGAATTTTACGACGCGCAGATGGGGTGCAGACACTTATGGAATCCTGCCTATCAACGACCTCCGGTCAAACAATTAGATTTCACTCATTCATCATCCGTACGGCGTATCCTAACCTTAGGGTCGTGGGCAATGTTCCTTCTAATTTTTCATGTGTCTGGGCATACAGGCAAACTCCCTGAGCACACTGAGGACCAATGTGAAAAACAGCATAATTGCTTGCTATGGGCACACACCAGTATCACACCTGCCATAACCCATGTTACAAGAATACGCCAGAGAGGCTGCCATTCTCTGAGTTGCATTGCAAAATGGCACAAAAATTGTGATGTGTTTATTTTTTTTGCAATTCAGGTTAGATTTTATTTTGTGGGCAACATATGTTGTCTGTGCGCGGAGAACATGGGAGTAGTGCGCAATTGCCCACGTGGCAGTTTAGAGGGAACGTTGGTTGGACTGCTGGAGCCTATTTCTAATAATTATGGGTAGGAGGTTTGGACAATAAAATACGAATTAAAAAAAACATAATTCGATGCAAAGCACAAGTCACACAAAAAACATACAGTAAGGGAACGTAGAAATGTGCCATAGTAGGCAATAGTGGTTTCAGCCCAGATTTAAAAGCCCCTTATTGTGGATTTTCACACATTAAATGATAGAATGTTGTCAAAGAACATTCAAAAAGAAACAATCATGACTCACAAAGATCTGTAAGTAATAAAATTGTATATATATTTTCTTTAGACTAATGGATGCTGGAGCCAACGTCAGCTATCTGGGAGGGACACCCTCAAACTGTGGTGGCCAGCCAATCAACAAAAGAAAAGGACTGTGTGTTGAGGCTTAGCAAAGTCCCAACTACAGTAATACCTTGACATACGAGTGCCCCGGCGTACGAGCGATTTGAGATAGGAGTAAATATCTGAGCAAATATTTACCTTGAGATATGAGACACATTTTGATATACAAGCATACAGTCAAGTGGCCGGCGCGAGAGGCTGCTTATGAGAACAGCATGAGTACTGTCTTTCTCGGCGCAACTAGTAATTTGTCACTATGTTAATAGATGACAAATTAGAACAAATAAATTCCAAATTCTGTTTTGTGTTTTTTTTTCAGAGGGTGGAAACTAATTTGTATTAATTGAGATATGAGTAAATTGACATACAAGCTCAGTCCCAGAACGCATTAAGCTTGTAACTCAAGGTACCACTGTATCAAGTTTAAAAAAGTATTTCAAAAACATACATGAAAGGCTGATTGGACACTCTAAATTGCCACTCGGTATAGGTGTGAATGAGCATGGTTGTCCGTCTCCTTGTGCCCTGCGATCGGCTGGCTACTGATTCAGGGTGTCCACCACCTCTGGCCCATAGTCAGCTGGGTTAGGCTCCAGAACCCCGTGACCCTAATGAGGATACAGCAGTTCAGAAAATGAGATGATATGAGACATTTCATCAATTTAAAAAAAATCAAGCTTAGTTTTGCTCCTATCGCCTCTTTTTTAACACACGTGAGCAAGCATGTAACGTATGTGTAATGCAGATGAAAGAGATGAAAGAGATAAGAAATGATACAACATCAGCAAAAAATGCATCGGAGAAAACAGTGTTTTGAAAAAGAGGGAACATCTGAAATTAAACATCCTTGTGTAAAAGTGGGCTCTAGGATGATTGGTCGCTGGTCCTTTGGTCGCCGTTAGGGTTATGGTTGTCAAATGTACTTAGATATTGAACTCTAACCCTAACCATAACCCTGACGGTGACCAACGGGGACCAAAAGAGCGGCGACCAAAAGACTGGTGACCAAAAGACCAGCGACCAAATGTCCGGTCACGGTAAGTGTCATATTGTGTTGGGGTTCTTGATGGATGTGTGCGTGTTTTTCCTTGTGTGGGCCATTATGTTTGTATTTAAACCCATGTCTGACATGTCTGGTGTGTACCCAGTGTTCCGTTTGGTCCCCTTCACGTAAGTCATGTTTTTGCCTCTTTGTCGGTGTGCGTTCCTCACAGTTTAGTTGCCATTTTGTCCCCATTTTATTTTTGTATGGTTATTTTTGTCATTAAATGTCATAAATTTTGTACTAGCACATCCTTTGCCTTTTTTTCCTGCCTGCTTCTCGCCTCCTGGGTTCTCTCTGACTACGGACCTGAGGCAGATAATGACAAAAAAGTTCCATTTACCCTTAATTGTAAGGATTTAGCCGGTTTCCATTTTTTCAAGTGTACACAGATTCCTACTGTGTTAACCTTTTATTATTTTTCTGGCTTTAATTCAGAATATTACATTACATGTTAATGCTGAAACCGCTTTAACACAGAATATTACATGACATGTTAATGCTGAAACCGCTTTAACACAGACTATTACATTACATGTTAATGCTGAAACTGCTTTAACATGCCACAGGTGTTTTGTACACTCACGTTTTGTTTGTTCATACTATGGGGTTTATTACCAAATTGTAACTAGAGAGTGTTGAAGTGCCACTACAGTAATCCCTCGATTATTGCGGCTTCAACTATTGCAGCTTCACTACATCGCGTTTTTTTTCTTGGGGACATTTTTTTTTTGTTAAATAAATAAAAAAAAATTTCATAAGTTCATAAAAATGTGAAAATCCATGCTGAAACTGGCAAGCGGAAACCACTCCCCTGAACTCTGTTTGCTACTAGAACTCAGCACTGAAGTAAAAAAAAAAAAATTAAATAGGGTGACCATACCTTTGTCTTTTTGGTTTTTCATTTATCGTGGCCATGTCTAGTCTACATTTACAACCATAAACAAGGGATTACTATACGCACACACACGTGGGCACGCACACACGCAAACACACACAGTTTTACATTCATCAATTACACACATACGCATCATGGTTTTGGAAGTCTCACGATAATAACCCTTAAAAGCACAAAGAAAATATCAGGATTTATCGACGCTGTAACAGTATATCTGTATTGCATATCATTATTAGATATTTTGTTTCATTTGGAATAATACACAATAATACATACATTAACAGATCCTTTTCATCATGAAGTACACATATTTGAATGTACTATTCCATGCTTCCAGTGTTGGTGTATTTTGTTTAAAGTGGCACCGTTTCAAGGATATGACATTGAAGGAGCTGCTTAAAAATGTGTTCTGTTGCAGCTCATCGCCTCTCTCCACCTAAACCACTTTTATACTAGTTATCTCAGGCACATAAAATGAATTGGTTTCTGTGTCTTTATGTATTTTTTTTTATAGGCTTGATCATTTTAACTTTAATTTCAAGATTAAGAAACTCAATGCATGGCTTAGAGGAGCTCCCAAGTCTTCCATCACTCCCTTTCATCGGCAGTCTGCTGAGTCTAATAAGTGAACATCCGCCTCATTTGCTTTTCAAGAAACTACAGGAGAAATATGGTCAGACATATTCATTGATGATGGGATCCCAGAGATTCATTATTGTCAACCAGTATTCACATGCCAAAGAGGTACTGCTGAAAAAGGGCAAGATATTTGCAGGAAGACCAAGAACCGTGGGTACACCTTTGCCTTTTACATTATGATGGAAGAGCAGATTGAGTGAGTAGGCTTTCACCTCTAAACATGTATTATCTGGCATTCTCACTGTGGATTAAAGGTGACCACAGATCTGCTAACACGGGATGGGAAAGATATTGCTTTTGGAGACTACAGTGCAACATGGAAATTCCACAGAAAAATCGTCCATGGAGCTCTCCACATGTTTGGACATGGGTCTGCCTTAATTGAAAAGATCAGTGAGTAGTGTTTTGGGAATACAGTATCTAAACTTTGGTAAAAAAAAAAAAATTGAAGTTCCCTTTCAGCATTTTTTATTACATTTGAGTTACCTGTGAAATTGAAAATATGTACATAGTTTCTAAAGTTAAAAAATAATCCAGTAATGTACCAAAAATATCACGAAGATGAAATATATCACCTTGAATTTAGAAAAAATAAATTTTGGAATTGATCTTTTAAATATACAATATGACGAATGATAACACCAAATTAAACCAGTCTATCTGGATAACTGGATGTGTGCATATTTACAATTGTTAATGCATTTGTCATGACTGTTTTGTGGCAGTGTTTTGATTGTACAAAATGCAATAAAATCCATCAGATACTTTCTTTTTATCCTTTCAACTAGTTATAGTCATAGCTAGATACCTGCGTGTAATTTAAGTTTTAGTGTCAGATTAAAGCACATGCAAAATACACTAAGGATAGTTATAATGCTTGTTTCTTCTATTCAGTCTGCACACAGGCCAACACTCTTTGCTCCATGATGCACGAGAAAGCTGCTTCTGACCAGTCTGTGGACTTTTCTCCTGAACTGATGTGTGTGGTCACCAACGTCATCTGTTCACTCTGTTTCAACTCCACATACTCCATAGGAGATCCTGAGTTTGAGGCCATGCTCATTTACAGCCAAGGCATTGTGGACACTGTTGCCAAAGACAGCCTGGTGGATATTTTCCCGTGGTTACAGGTCAGAAAATATAAATGCACACATAGCTAAGCAAGTTGTCTTGGTGTTCCGCAAAGCCACGCTCGGTGACAACAACTTGCCACCATTGAAAACCACCAACAGCTACATAGAGGGACTCCATCTCTAAAATTAGAAGTGAGGAAGCTTTTTGCTCTAAAGATGGAATTAGAACAATTGTTGGATTTAAAAAATATATAAAGTAATGCCTTGAATATTGTGAATAATGGAGACCAGACATGAGCACAATAATCGAAAAAACGAAAAGTAGGATCACCGCTATTATTAGTACCACACTACATGGTTTTAGGCCTAGGGTTCTCTAAGTACCTCTCGAGCAGTGTGTTGACTTCCTTTCGTCATGCCAGTTTCACGGCCATATCTACGGCGTAAATCCCTCATAATGCTGGCTAATTTCTGAATTCCTAATGATTACCACTAGCTTGGTGTCCTTGGAAATGAATATTGTTGATGCTTCCTGAATGTTCGCGTCTTCTTTCTGGGTAGAAATCCATTTCTTCTCCTCCTTCAGCCATTGCGGGTTGACAAAACTGCTATTAAATCAACATAACAATATATTTGTTCCTGCAGCTTGCTCCAGACACAGTTCAGTAGCTCTATCTGGTCCACTCTATCACTAGCCAATCATAGTTGGTGAAAACGATTACGTATCCCTACGCCTGCGAGAAGGCAATTACGTATCCCTACGCCTGCGAGTAGGCCTTGCAGTCGCCAAACCAAATTCTGATTAATTCAGGTTAAAGCAACAGTTTTACCGTCACTTGTTTTATGCAGCAGAGCCTGCTAAACAGTTTTTTTCTGACCCTGGCAACAAATAGCTGAAATGTAATTGCTTAGATGCTTAAATATGAAAACACACATCTGGCAGCAGCGCAACCAGGGGAAAAGCAATGAAAGGAAGCTGACAGACAATTGGTAATTATTAATTCAATATTAGTATTCATGGAAAAAAACATAAATAACATCAGTTTGACATTTTTTAGGCAAGCAGAGAAGGCCTTGCAGGCCCTGACGGTCTTTATCTATCTATATCTATATATATATATATATATATATATATACCTATACCTATATATCTATATATCTATATATCTATATATCTATATCTCTATATCTCTATATCTCTATATCTCTATATCTCTATATATCTATATCTCTATATCTCTATATCTCTATATCTCTATATCTCTATATCTCTATATCTCTATATCTATATATCTATATATCTATATATCTATATATCTATATATCTATATATATATATATATATATATATATATATATATATATATATATATATATATATATATATATATATATATATATATATATATATATATATATATATATATATATATATATATATATATATATATATATATATATATATATATATATATATATATATATATATATATATATATATATATATATATATATATATATATATATATATATATATATATATATATATATATATATATATATATAGAGAGAGAGAGAGAGAGAGAGAGAGAGAGAGAGAGAGAGAGAGAGAGAGAGAGAGAGAGAGAGAGACAGACAGACAGAGAAGATAACCAGTGCCGTCAAATAATTAAATACAACAATAATTTCATTTCGCAGGTTTTCCCTAATGCAGACCTGCGCCTCCTAAAACAATGTATATCAATGCGAGACAAACTTCTACATAAGAAATATGAAGAACACAAGGTATGTGAAATGTCTTACCATGTCGTTCCGTACAAAGAATAAGAAATATATATGTACATATGTATATATGTATGTATGTGTAAGTATATGTATGTATGTATGTATGTATGTGTAAGTATATGTATGTATGTATGTATGTATGTATGTGTAAGTATATGTATGTATGTATGTATGTATGTGTAAGTATATGTATGTATGTATGTATGTATACGTATACGTATATATGTATATATATGTATATATATGTATATATATGTATATATGTATATATGTATATATGTATATATGTATATATGTATATATATATATATATATATATATATATATATATATATATATATATATATATATATATATATATATATATATATATATATATATATATATATATATATATATATATATATATATATATATATATATATACATATATATATATACATACATACATATATATATATACATACATACATATATATACAATAACATTGATAATATTCTGCTGTTTTTTTGTTTTGACATGATGTGACTCGCAGGCAAAATACAGTGACAATTTGCAGAAAGACCTGATAGATGCTCTACTCAGAGCCAAACGATATGCTGAGAACAACAACACAACAGAGAGTAGTTCAAATACCTTGGGCCTTAGTGACGATCACATTCTTATGACTGTGGGTGATATCTTCGGTGCTGGAGTTGAAACCACCATGACTGTCCTCAAATGGGCCATCATTTATCTCATCCATAATCCTGAGGTAATGTTTGTGAAAATAAGTTTTAACTTTGAGTTAAATATAATGGAAGGTTTGAATCAATTGTCAGGTTACAACAGAGGTGGGCAAACTTTTTGACTTGCAGGCCAGAATGGATACTCAAATTTGACAGAGGGGCCGGGCCAGGAGCATTTGTACACGCAATGTAATTCATCAAACCCGGGGATTGAAATGCAAGAATAAAGACACAATTGAATGTGAAAATGTATTTTCAAATCTACTTTCAACATCAAGAAAATATTATTATTCAACGAAATGGCAGCTGGAAAGTTACACTCCAACAAAGGTCGAGACTAGTACGCCATCTATCGGGGGAAACGATCATATTGCAGGGGAAAGGGAAATGAATAAGATCATTTTTACTATAATTTGGACAAGGTCGGTGGGCCGTAGTTTGCCCACGTCCGGGTCACATCATATTAATAAAATATTCGCTCCGTCCTTTAAAGTTGGATTTTGATTGGATGTGTGCTGTCCGGGTGATTGTGTGCTTTTCGCCTCTTGTGTCACTCTGGGCTCCCCTTTCATTATGTGGCCGGATGTGTGTGATTCGTAATCAGCCCTTGTGTGTGTATTTAAACACTGTGTTCTGGTATGTCTGGTTGTGGGATTATTGTGTTGACTCGGTCATATCGTCCTTTTGTCGCTGTGCATATGCATCAGCCTTGTTAGGTTTGTTTCTTTTTTAATTTCACTATGTCTCAAGATTGTATGGCTTTGCTGTTACTTTTGATTAAATCCTTTAGTTTTTTGCACCAGCATTCTGCTTGTCGTCCATTTCCGGCACTTCTGGGTCTCACTTCGCTTCGCAACCAAAGACATGACATGACAGAATAATCCCACCAATATTGAACCCAGCAGAATTACTTTGGTTCAGGTGTGGGATAGCTCAGTTGGCTTCTCCCAGTTAGTCAGCGGGAGGCCATCGCCATCGGCGTGAACACCCATGACGTCCAGCTTGTCACTCACCTGTGTTTATTTGTTAATTTTACAACGTTATACGTTTGTATGGCTTTTTTGTTACTTTTGATCAAAGCATTTAGTTTTGTGCATCAGCATTCTGTTTGTCATCCAATTCCTGCACTTATGGGTCCCACCTCGCTTCGGAACCGAAAACGTAACTTGTCATAAATGAATTTTACAGATTTTGTTTGTTAATTAAGTTTCAGATTTTGATTAACATTTTTACTTATAGATGCCCACTGTTTATGTTTTCAGGTACAGAAACATATTCAGGAAGAGATGGACAGCAAATTAGGGAGGGAGCAACGGCCCCTCCTCCGTGACCGAGGCAATCTGCCGTATTTAGAAGCAACCATCAGAGAGGTGTTGCGAATACGCCCAGTTTCTCCTCTTCTTATCCCACATGTGGCTCTACAGGACACAAGGTACAATCAGTTATTTTTTCTGTCATTCATCCAACTTAATTAAAATTAATGCAGTAAATAATTTTCCATGTCATGTTTAAATCTCATCTCATTTAAACATGACATGTAAAAATTATTTAATGCATTAATTTTTGTAAAATTGATTAAAGTTTTATTATATAATTTCATGAAACAACATAAAAAACACTTTGATACAATGTAAGTCTTCACTGGCGATTGGTCTGAGCACTGACAGACTGACTAGCCACACCTACAACCTCTGCAATAATGTCGGCAGGCTGATCACAAATTCTGGGTGTCTCGCGCCTGCTACCCGTAATTGGCTGGTACAGGCTCCACCATTCCATGCGATCATGTCAGGATAAGCAATACAGAAATTTAATGAATACATATTCTACACGTGGAGAAGAGGGTACAAGGGATCAAGGGTTTAATCCCCAGTGGTTTCTGACCTGATTGTGTGGAGTTTGCATGTCTTCCTGTCCCTTTGTGGGTTTTCTCTGGGAACTTTAGTTTTTCCTTCCACATTCCCAAAATATTCATGGTTCAACTGTCTAAATTTCCCGAGTTATGAGTGTGAGCGTGAATGGTTGTCGTCTCATTGTTCTCTGTGATTGGCTGGCAACCAGTTCAAGGTGTCACCCGAGTACTGCCCGTAGTTGGCTTGGATAGCCACCCCACCTCCCACTACTCTTAAGCAGATATGTAGTTTGGACAATGAATGAGTTAATAAATATTTCAATCTGATCTAGTCAACCACACATGAATGAATCTGTTTGTTGAGACAAGCAAACAAAACCATAAATCATAACAAAACAAAATAGTTTGGAAAAGGTATTTTGTAAATATAATGTCTTGCTTTCACTCATTTTCCAAGTCGCTTATCCTCAAGGGTTGCTGGGGTTCTCGAGCCTATTCTAACCAGTAAGTGGGAAATACCCTGAATTGGTTGAAATTCGAATGAAATGACATCCAACATTGTATCATCTTTAAATTTTAGTGTGTATTTCAACAAAACTTTGCAACTATGTGTGTGTATTTTGTATTCTTTTTTAGCATTGGAAATTTCAAAGTGCGAAAAGGTACCAGAGTCATTGTCAATCTTTGGTCTCTCCACCACGATGAGAAAGAATGGAAAGACCCAGAGCTTTTTGACCCTGGTGAGAAACAACTTCCATCATAACAATGATTTGATATGCACTGATTGTCCACGTGATTTGATGTGAATTGTAAGATGTTGCTAAACAGTCATGCCGAGGCAGTATATTTAAAAATGAAATAACAGAGCTGAAAGGACACCCACCTGCTGATGTTTGAACCTTACATCCTTCAAAAATATCTAATCAAATTTCAGCTTAAATCAAAATGGCACTAATGTTGAGACATAATGACATTGAATTTTATTTGATATGGGTAAAATGAGTCACCTGTTGGTGTTGTAGTGGTTCACTCACAGCGTGGGCTTGATTACCTCTGGTGGCTGTATGAATGTGTGTGCGAATTGTAGTCTGTCTATGACTGACTGGGGTGTAGTCTGCCTTTCGCTTGAAGTCAGATGGGATAGGATCCAGCAAACCCCGCAACCCTTTCAAGAATGCGTGGCACACAAGATGAATGAATTGACAAAAGAACGAATAATAGGTGAAAAGATAATACAAAGTATGAAAAAAAATCATAGCATTTGCAAGTTCAGTGTACTGCTCCTTCTCCACTGGAAGACTTGTACATCATTGGAAAATATTCTTACTATTGGTCACAACAACGGACAAGTTAGTTTTGTGTGTATACACGCGCATATATATCTATATAAGTGGTTCTTAACCTGGGTTCGGTGGAGCCTCTACCACAGAAATCAAGAAACATCGACTCATCATGTATGTCTATTCACAGTAACATGCCCCGTTTGACTATCACTGGATGCAGATGATCACGTAACATTGCTCTGCCAATCAGTGATGCGAGGAATGTATTTATCTTGAATTTTAGAAAAAAAATCATATTTTATTTCATACTAAGGTAGGGTTCATTGGATGCGCATATGAAACAAGTGGGGTTCGGTAGCTCCAACAAGGTTAAGAACCACTGATCTATATATACCATATACACAGTATATATACCAGATACATACCATTTAGAGATAGCATATAGTATACAAATAACTAGTGAACAAATAACTGCTGAAGTGTTCTCTTTATTTTTGGGAGCAGTAAATCTATATGGGAAAAGGGTATGAACCAGTGACTTAGGATGCCGCCTATATTCACAATTCTTCATGTAAAATCATAGAAATTACTGCATTTCCCGCACAGTAAGGCACACCTTCAATGAATAGTCAATCTTAAAATGTGTTTCATATTTAAGGCACACCAGATCATAACACGCAGTAGTAGTAGAGGTGGTGGTGGTGGTGGTGGTGGTGGTGGTGGTAGGGGATTGTGATATACATCCACTGAATCAGGGGTGTTCAACTTCAGTCCAGGCCTTATCCAGTCTGTTATCCAAGTTTCCCTCCACCAACAAACCTGAATCAAAAAATCAGAATTATTATCAATCCTCTGGCAAGCTTACTAATGTGTTGATCATTTGATTCATTACGGTAGAGGAGGGATATATGAAAAACAGACTCAATAGGGGCCCTTGAGTACCTGAGTTGTTACCCCTTGCATGACCGAATGTTTGGTCGCCGGACGTTTGGTCGCCGGACGTTTGGTCGCCGGACGTTTGGTCGCCGGACGTTTGGTCGCCGGACGTTTGGTCGCCGGACGTTTGGTCGCCGGACGTTTGGTCGCCGGACATTTGGTCCCTGGACGTTTGGTCGCCGAACGTTTGGTCGCCCGGACGTTTGGTCGCCCGGACGTTTGGTCGTGCGGTCTTTTGCACACCAGACGTTTGGCCGTCCGGACGTTTGGTCGCTGGTCTTTTGGTCCCCGTTGGTCGCCGGTCTTTTGGTCGCCATTCAAATGGTGAGAGTTTACTGTTGAAAACAGCTCTCAAAGATATTTTCATGAGAAAGTTTAATATCTAAATATCTACTGTTGATTCATGGGAGACAGTTTAATATCCAAGTACTGTTTAATATCTGATTACGTTTGAAACCAGCTCTCAAAATTATATTCATGAGTGAGTTTAATATCTAAGTACTGTTGAAACCATCTCTCAAAATTATATTCATGAGTTTAATATCTAAATATCTAATATAAAAATATCAATAAGAGCACTCCTTAACACACCGGCTGCTGCCATTGACTGTCATAGGCGTCCAATGAACCTTCATTCTCTCTGGGAGAACTTGCAATGTTGAAATACTTTAGATGGTCATTTTTATCAGCATATAAAATGCTTAGTATACTTTTACCCTGGAAATTTGACATTAAAATAAAAGGCAATAAGTAAAATTGATTAATTAAAAACAAGACAAAGCAAATTCACAGATGGTGTTTTTATTGAAGCAGTAAAACTTAACAAAAATTACATATACAAACTTTTACAAATTCTGTACAAAAATTACACATACAAACTTACAAATTGTATGCAATTGCTTAGAGGTACTGTAATTTGTTCGCAAATTCATCTGGGTTTGCATCGATGGTTGTCATTGTGTTGCTCGTCCGCAGGAATTTGAACAAATATATAAACTCAATCAGCATTCAATTGATTTTAACATTGGAGGAAATGGATATAATGGCTATTGTTTATGAAACTTGTATCAGTGTGGAAAGTTTTCGCCGGCTTGGTCGCACGCACGTGACCGTTTAGATGTGTTAAATATATATAGATATTAGATATTTAGTTATTAAACTCATGAATATAATATTGAGAGCTGGTTTCAACAGTACTTGGATATTAAACTCTCTTTCATGAATATATTTTTAAGAGCGGTTTTCAACAGTAAACTCTCTGTCAACATTTAACTGGCGACCAAAAGACCGGCGACCAACGGGGACAAAATGTCCGGCGACCAAACGTTCGAGTACTGCAGTTGATGAAACTGTAGTAGTAATAGGGAGTATAATACATCGACTTAATGGAGATGTGCTAAAGGAAATTTCATACAATGATTAATCAATATCGATCAAAATATAAGGTGCATTGGATGTCGTCTTTTCAGAAAACTGAAGTCTTCAAGTACGGCACTACTGTTCACGTGGTACTACTGTTAGAACATTTTTGCTTTTCCTTGGAAAATAGTGCAAACTAACACGTACCGTACTTATCCCGGCCAGTCTTCCACAAGTCCATATTTCTCTTGGTAATTTGTCTTTTTGTTTTGACAGGTCGATTTTTGAATAGTGAAGGCACAGGTCTGATCAACCCATCATTCAGTTACATGCCATTTGGTGCCGGGGTCAGAGTGTGTCTTGGTGAGGCCTTAGCCAAGATGGAACTTTTTCTCTTCCTTTCCTGGATTCTGCAGCGCTTCACATTGTCATCTCCACCTGGTCAACCTCCACCTCTCCTGGAGGGCAAGTTTGGTGTTGTTCTTCAACCAGCCAAGTACAAAGTGACTGTCACGCCCAGAACAAGTTGGATGACAAATGAGTGCCAGACCTGCTAACTTTGTCAGCTTTGCCATCATTTATCTCAACAAACACACACACACACACACACACACACACGTGCACGCACATACGCTCACACACACACGTGCATGCACATACGCTCACACACACACACACGCATGTACGCGCACACGGCAAAAATGTTTGGCCTCTGTTATTGCCAACAAGGGTACATAAAGTATTGAGATGTACTTTTGGTATTGACCAAATACTTAATTTCCACCATGATTTGCAAATAAATTCTTT
>NC_135519.1:784615-832115 GCF_051989575.1 Stigmatopora nigra | reverse complement strand
GTCAACGGCCGCCTTTTCTTTGCAAAACTCTGCCAATCTTATCCAAGGATTGTTTATGCTACATCTCACCCAGTATCGGGCTCTGAGGGCTGTTGATCGGGAGGCAGCAAGGACTCGGGATATCTGCCACTTCCATAACAATCGTGACGCACTTCGGGCTTCTTTATGTAATTGTTATATGTTTGTTAGGTCAAATGAAGGCGTGATTGTTTTAATCCAAATGCCTTTAAGCCGTACGCGAAATACTGTTCGGGAGGATACTATTGAAGACAAGGGAATGAATAAGATGTCTGCCTGCAGTTATTGATAATTACAATGAAGGGTAATTATTGATGAACCAATCACATGCAAAGTTCGCCCAGTGGTCGTAGATATATTTTATACAATAAATAGATGCAAAAAGAGTGCCATGGCCACCTGGCTTGGTTGCATCACGAAATTTTGATCGCATCTCGGGCGAATTATTCGATCGAAATTTCCGTCGTAAGACAAGCATGTTGTGTGACGAGCGGTCGTATCACGAGGTACGACCCTAACACTATACAAACAGTGAAGCATAGTGGTGGCAGTGTGATGGT
Source organism: Stigmatopora nigra (assembly GCF_051989575.1). Lineage (NCBI taxonomy): Eukaryota > Metazoa > Chordata > Actinopteri > Syngnathiformes > Syngnathidae > Stigmatopora > Stigmatopora nigra. The sequence continues at coordinate 831,537 of NC_135519.1, read as the reverse complement.
CTGGGGATGTTTTGCTACCTCATGACCAGGACAACTTGCTGTAATTCATGCAAGAGTGAATTCTGCTGTCTACCAGCTAATTTTGGAGAACTTCCAGCCCTCAGTTTGTGAGCTCAAACCCCAAGAGTGAATTCTGCTGTCTACCAGCAAATTTTGGAGGAGGACTTCCGGCCCTCAGTTTGTGAGCTCAAACCAGCGCTCTTGGAGTATGCAGCATGACACGATCCAAAGCACATCAGCAGGTCCACCTCTGAATGGCTAAAAAAAAAAGTTAAAGTTTTGGAGTGTCGAAGTCAAAGTCCAGATTTAAATCCTATTGAAACTATGTGATCTGAAACGGGCTGTTCATGCTAGAAAACCCTCGAATGTTAAAGAAAAGAAACAATTCTGCACAGATTCCTCCAAAGAGTTGTGAAGAACATCACAAATTATCGTAAATTCTTGATTTCAGTTAATGCTGGTGAAGGTGACACAACCCTATATTAGGTTCAGGGGGCAATTACTTTTTTTCATGGAAGGCCAGACAGGTGTGTAATTTTTTCTGCCTTGGTAAATAAATTCATCTTTTAGAAACGGCATGTTCTATTTCCTTGGGTTGTCTCTGTGTCCTACTAAAATTGGTTTGATGTTCTAAAACCTGTGTGATAAATATGTAAAAAAAATGAAATCAAGAAGAGGGCAAATACTTTTTCACGGCACACTTGCAGTCATACATCTCCTTACGAATGCCTCTAGGTATGAAGTTTTCAGATTACGAAAGCTTTTTACAAGCTAATGAGTGCCTCGAGATGCGAAAAAAAGCCAAGTTACTGCATTTCCTTACCCGTTACTTTATTTTGAAAATATTATTGCGGATACATTTATAGTCAGTTTAGAACCTTCATACACTCTACTGGGCTCTCATTGGCTGTTTCACAACAACCACTATGCATGTTTCAAGATTCTCTCCTACATACCTCTCAACTTGGGCTAAATGTTCCCCTGATTAATGATTGCAATTCCCCTTATTAAGCAAGGAAACCCGTACAGATGCAACGTGGTACATATTTACATATACACATAGGACACACCTTCATCCTTTCGTTTTCTGAACCACGTTATCCTCACTAAAACAGTCTAAAATTTACTACAAAATGCACAGCTTTATGAAGCGGACAGGTCAAAGGGGAATGCGTGTGCACATAACATGCCTTGTCACCTTACCTACATGCTCCCCTTATTAATGATTGCAATTCCTCTTAAGTGATATAAAAAAAAACTTTAAAAAGGCAACGCGGCACATATTTACACATGCACACAGCACACGTAAAAGTTTAATATGTACTTCAAAATGGACGGCTTCCTGACACCATCGGGTTATAGGGAAATGCGTGTGCGCATATCATGCCATGTCCACCTTGGTTAAATGCTCCCCTTATCAATGATTGCATTCCCCCTTAGTAAGCAATTAAACATTTTTGTAATTGCAACGCGGCATATATTTACACACGGAACATATTTACTCACATAGGGCACACATAATAGACTAATATTTACCAAGACATGCACAGCTTTATGACGCAGACGTGTCAAAGGGGAATGCACGTCTGCAAAACATGCCCTGTCCACCTCGGCTAAATGCTCCCCTTATTAAGCGATATAAAAAAAAAGCGTAGAAATGAAACACGGTTTTCACACACGCACACACACAAGGCACACGTAAAAGTCTAAAATCTACTACAGAGTGGACAACTTTTTGAGGCCATCGGGTCATAAAGAAATGCGTGTGCGAATATCATTCTTCAAGAGGGATAGATTTTGTTTGCTTGTTATTAATAATAATAAATCATTTCCTTATAATTCTTCTCTTTTTTGTGTGCCTCGCATCTTTCATGCAAAATTAGGACATTTGAAAAAATTGTGACCAATTTTAAAGGGTTCAGTTGGTAGTTGTGTGAGGACCGTAGAACGAATTAGAGAATTTACATATACCGTATATTCACGACTATTAAGCGCATATTTTTAGCCGCAGTGTCAATAACGAGTGCTATTTCTGTATTTTACACACAGTCTACTCACCTGCCACAAGTACCCCTCACTTAACCTTGAGCTTCCATAGACTTTGCACCTCTACATATAGGCCACAGTGAAAGCTGTTGCCACTCACATCACAGTGACTGTACTGTCAGTGACTGCCTGGGCGTGTCTGAAAGCCCCGCCGACAGAGACTCGAGTTGGAAAACAAGATGGTGACATACTCCTATCACAGAGGAGAGTGAATTGGTATGAAAAGAACAATCTGGAGAACTACTATGAAGAAGATGTGTGGTATCCTGACATCCTGAATTCACTGGGTCTAGACGTCGCACTTAAATCTGCAGTGAGGCAGATGAGATCCATTCCTTTTAAGGGTAATGAACATAACAGTAAGCGATAAGGGACCAAAATCAGTGCAATTCAAACCACATGATTCAATCTGGGGTAGTGGTGTTCCGTCGTGACTACAAGTGGTCCACCCCCCCAGAAAATCATACTGTCGCAACTTTGCCAAATCTGAGTGGGTAAAGTTATGTAAAGACATTGAACTGTTACATGAGTGTGGATTAACCAAACTGATCCTGGCCCTACAGGGTATAGCCGATGATTTAAAAGCCCTAAGGGAAATGGAGTTGCAGGAGGATGGAGCCAATGGAGATGCGTGTGCCATGATGGGAAAACACTGCTGCATCTTCATCCCAGATGAAACCAATACATGACTCGGGCTATAGCTGAAGCTTTGGCCAACACGGGTCGTGGTTATCGATTCTGTTTAAATTTATAACTCCCTCACTTGCCATTTTGTTACGGTTCTGTATTTTCTATGTATGAAAGTTATGATTCGAAATACTATCTAGCACATGCTGGTAACTTACAATGACATACAGTATAACCGCGTGGCAAATCATAATGGAGATTCTTCCACTCTTTCAAAGTGGGACGAGTTTCGGTATGTCGAGTGCTTCGGGTTATTGTACTTGTTTTGACTTAAAAACTGTGTCCGCTCATAAAGAGGGACGCAGACGGATTTTTCTCGGATAACCCTAAAATTACCTCAAGTTTTTGCCTCTGCCTTGACAAGTGATTTTATTGTTTTCCATACCCCTTGATAAATAATGCTGATGATATTTGTATTCTAGAATCTGGATAGGAGGGATATAAATTTATGTATTTCATGAAAATTCTTTCAAAGTAACTATAGGGGGGAAATGTGAAGTATAGAATGTATTCTTTATACTTTTATGCTGTATAGTGTATAGTCACTAGGATAGAATTTTGCAGAGCCTAGTGGTAAGTTTCCTTCATAACACCTATGAGTTAGGGGCACGTCATTTACTAAGACACGCCCATTTCTTCGTGTCACTTCGTCCCGCCTTAAGTTTGTACCTAGGTCACATGACCCTTTGTTAATAAAAGGGGCTACTCTGTTGGAGGTAGGTAGGGATTGGAACTGGTCAGGCAAGGAGATGGACTCATCTCCAAGCGCTGGCTCCTCCCGACCCCTCCCTCAGCTGATGTCTTTGAAAATCTCATCAAGCCGACTCTGCGTGTGCTACCTCTGATCCAAAGTTATTGAATGTATATGGTTCCAAACCTGACATTCCTTTCAAAGTAACACATTTGGACTCGCTATTAAAACCATAAATATGGAGGTGAAAATTGTGAATCAGAAGGCGGCTTGTATATGAGAAATTGTAAAATTCAGCAATTTTAAGGGGCGGCCTATATGCGAGAAAATATGGTAAAAGACCGTATTGGCTGCATTGTCTTGCATTGTGGTGTTCCGTCTTTGTCACCTAGCAGTTTTGTCTTTGTCACCTTGCAGTTTCGTGCATGTTAAGTCTAATTTGTCCACATAAGCCGTAGCCTTGATTCAGTCATCTTTTTTTAGTTACAAATACGGCTTATATGCGAGAAAATACGGTAAGTCATGTTAAAGCCAAAAGGAGTAAATATGCAGACGTTGCGTGAGTAGCACTTGACTTCAGTTATTTCGGTGTGAGGGAAGCACTGTTCGAGAACATGGTTTAAAGATATGGTTACTAAAACACAATCTAAAAAATAGTTCTCTGGGTGTATTTTTCTGGTTATCTACAGCTGCTGAGGTTGCACCATTTTACCTGTCAATTTTCCACTCAATTCTTCACTCAGTTGTGGACAAGAGCCTGAGACATTTAAACTCTTCCACTTGGGGAAGGACCTTATCCCTGACACGTATATGAAATGCCACCTTTTTCTGACTGAGGACCATGGCCTCAGGTTTGGAGGTGCACATTCTCTCCCTTAGTAGAACAAGCATCAGGACTATTCTCTGCTCCAAGTATTAAAGTCCTCCTCGGAACTTTTAGAGTTGCATTTCTTGGTGATTGCACACACATTACCAGGATACTGGCGGAGAGTGTGTCAGAAGCCTGGTGGTACAATGTACTTGGGCGAAAGAAGCATAAGCGAAGCTTTAAAAATTGAGTAGCACACAAACAAGAGCATAAGCCGAAGATATTATATATCTCTAATTTTTCTCAGTGAATGATAAGGCAGTTTTAATTTTTAACAACTATTGCAGAAGAGTCTGAGAAAGTTTACAGACCTGTATTTTGAATGGGAGACAAAGCACTGTTTGCCACTCCAGTTTGGGTCTGTGAGAGGCATTTAGATATCTGGGTAGCCTTTAAGGCTGAAGCATTTTCTAAGGACGAAATGGTAAAAGTTAATTCATATGGCAGTAGCATTTGCACAATCATCTGGTTAGGTCATATGTATCGATTATAATGTTTGCATAAATGTTGCTTAAATGTCTAATTTATCATTGGAGAGTATTTATGGCCATGCTATCTTGCTTTTGTGAGTGTCTTGTTGTGTGCACCTTGGCCACTTGGTAGTGTGAGGCTAAACATTGAAGTACTGTGTACACTGCCAGTAACAATCAAACAACAAAGTCACAAAGGATGTCGGATCAGAATAGTGCGGATGCCCAGAAAAATGAAGGAATTTGGACGCAAAACGAAGCAGATTTTCTGAAATTTCGTTGATACCGAAAGAAGAAATGAGAAAGTACAACTTAATTCCGAAAAGAGGAAAAAAATAGTGTTTGAAGATTTGTATTTAGATCTCTTTGGATTTAAAAAGTTTGGTTTAGATTTCATGTGATGATGTTAACTCATTGGCTGCCTTTGACCGTTCTAGACATGCAATCCATCACCATCAGTGGCATTTAAAATGAGCAGTCACAATCAGTGGATCCTGAATTACAACCAATATAAATGTTTTTTGTATTATAACATCCTGTTATTTGTTTCAGAAAGTGGGAATGAATTAATTTGTATTCAGTTCATTTCTGTGGGAAACGTTGATTTGAGATAAGAGTAAATCGACATACGAGCTCAGTCACAGAACACATTAAGCTCGTATCTCAAGGTACCACTGTAAAGATTATACGTATGAGTAAATTGCATTTTAATCAAGCTGAGTGAATGGGTTGAAAGCAAAATGGTTACATGTTATGTCGATATGTGACCAAACTTGTCCCACCTCTCTGCCAGTGAGATAAATTGCATTGTATTATTTTGTTTTGGTAATAATTGTATTTCAAGAGCATGTTTAATGTTAAATTAATTGTTAAATAAAATCAGTAGACAAGGGCCTTTCAGTACATTGAGAAATATTGTATCTCTGTTAACAGAATTCAAGTTTTACATTTTAGCCTTAGTACCCTGCCTGCCGTTTGTTCAATGCTACGGTGACCTCAATAAATTCACTAATGTACCTCTTCTAGGGGCATGTACAAGCATAAACTCCATCAAGCATAAACTTAATTTCTTTGGTAATTGCAAAAGATTAAAACGTCAACCACTCACCTTGTGAAGAATCCAAAGAACACATACAGAGCAAACATCTGTCACGGGTGTTTGTACAGGATGAACTCATACAAGTTGTTTGCAGCTTTTCACTTGTTCTTCAAGACACAATGTGGTTAACAGTTGGAGAATGCACAAATACATTTGATCATTCCAAAACGCTCTAAAGAATGTAATAGTAACTGAATCTCGAATATTGTTCCACTTACAAAAAAATGCCATACTAACCTGTAGACGGTGCTCACAGTACATGGGAAATCTACTTGCAGTTTATTGATAAAGGTTTCTGTCAGATGCTGAATGCTGGCCTTTTCTTTAATCTATTTGACACAGTTACATGAAGTTTTATCTTATTTTGCATAACTAGTTAGCCTCCATTAAACTGGAGATTTTTTTCATGGGTTGTTGAAATACGTAAAATAAACATACAAAAGAGAATATGAATAATCTTAGATTAGATCAACTATCATTAATGTGTTTTGTCAGCTCTACTCTATATACAGTGGTACCTCTACATACGATCTTAATTTGTTCCGGGACTGAGCTCGTATGTCGATTTAATAAGGATATTGAATTGGAAAAACGAATATTTCACCATCAATTAACAAAGTAACATAATTAGTGGTTTAATAATAATAAAATGTATTTAATATATATAAAATTGGACGAATTTGGTGGAGGATACAGACGGACATAGAGGCAGACGGGGTTGGGGGGGGGGTCTTTATCCACGGCAACGCACTCGTAACCGAACAAACTAATTTAAATTAACTTGGATTAATATATAGACACGCAAACATACGTTTAATGTCGTGACCGGACGTTCGGTCGAACCGGCGTTCGGTAGAACAGGTTCACTCAGTGTCAAATTATGACAGTTTATTGTTGTAACCAGCTCTCAAAATTATAATCATGAGAGATAGAGTTTAATATCTGAAATCAAAATATCAAGCCACTGTGGAGAGCATCCTGACTTACGGCATTACAGTGTGGTATACCGGAAGCACGGCAGCAGACAAAAAAGCCATACAGAGGGTGATAAACACTGCCCAGAAGATCGTCGGCTGTTCTCTGCCATCGCTAGAAGACATTGCCAACCCCCGATACCTCAGAAGAGCCGGGTCCATTGTTGGAGACCCATACCACCCTGGACACGGCCTATTCCAGTTGCTTCCATCTGGCAGACGCTACAGGTCCTACAAAGCACGGACAAACAGGCTCAAGGACAGCTTCTTCCCAACAGCCATCAGGTCTCTGAACCTGCAGCAACACGTATCCCTACTATGAAATTAAGTCAAGTCGAATTGAAGTAACAGGAAGGTCGTTTGGTGCAGATCTACCTTCCACAGGATGACTGAGGGAGGGTAAGTATAAAGACAGAGGTAAGTGATCCATCTTATTCTTGTTGGCATCGGTGAGGCAACTTGTAGTCGCCGGAAAATGGCGCTCAAGGCGGAGAGCTAACAACTAACAAGTATGAATATGTCATAAATAAATGTCATAAATGTGTCTGGCCTGGGAAGACGAACTTGTGGAGAAGCACTATACAATTTCGTCATACGCTGCTGAGGGTATGATGACTACTAGGCTTTTTGTCAAGTCAATGATGACGACAATGCCTATGTCTGATTTTCATTTTTTTTTTCATTTTTTCATCAACAGGAGCAGTCATTTAACACATCGGCTGCTGTCTATCAATAAAATGAAACGTCCGAGTACCGTTTAATGTAACACAAAACTGAAGTCATTTTTTTTTTTAACTTTGTTCCGCGGGTTAACTGTTTGCAAACCTAAGCCCTCACGTTCGCAATCGATGGGCAGTTTGCTGTTGTATTCCCTTCAAAATGTTCCGAAAATAATGCACACAAATGTCCTCACTATAGGATAACGTATGACCACTTGCCAACGAGAAGTAGTCTTGAATGGGCGATCGCGGGATCTAGCAGGCTAAGGAAGGAAAAGCAGGAAATGCAACAGCTGAGCCTACCCACGTGTTGATTGTGGGTAATGAAGTTTTATTCTGAGAATGGTAGCCATTGGCTATCGCTGTTGTGCACGAGTATACTTCATTACCCAGAAAGCCCTATTTTTCCCCGTGCATGCGCGTTGTGCGTTTTCTGGTCCACGTGTAGGTGAAAGAAACCGTTCAGTGCTCGTAGATATGCCATGAACGAAAGAGATGCGCTACAATGATATACAACCTCTCAAGTCATGGCTACCTGGCTTTCTCACATCTCAAATTTTTTTCGTATCTAGAGCGAATTATTTGCTCGAAATTTTCCTCGTATTTCGAGCATCTCGTAAGTAGAGCTACTCGTATGTAGAGGTACCACTGTATCCATTCAATTTTGTCTGTGAAAAAAAATGTTGACTTGAGCTACACTTTGACCATAGTGTACACTACAATATTTGACACTGCCACAGTGAAGTGAATGATTATTTGTATATTCACAATAAAAAAAACAATTCAATTCAATTCCACGGAAAATCTGAAACCTCAGAATGGATTTATCAATGGTAGGCCTTACTTACCTTAGTGTTCAGGTTTGGTGAAAAAACAGAAGGCACATTGAAAATGTGGTTATAGAAGGCTATTTCTTTTGCAGAGTAATCCCTCATAGGCCTCACTGATATAATGTCACCATAGCGAGAGTCTGAAATGTTCTGTCAAAAAAGACACAGCCAGTAATTTGTTACTGTCGATCACTAAATAAATTACTAGGTAAAAAATACACTTACTGTATCTTGAGAAACCTGTGCTCCTCTTCCCAGTGATACACTAACAAGAAGTTTAGCAGCTAGTCTGGTGCAGTTGTCTCCCAACATCAATTTATTGTAGCCTTCACAACGTGCTGTGTGCACTAGAAGATGTTGTCTTAAAAATAAACAAATCAAAACATGTTTTTCTTCCTATAGATGTTAGTTGTATATTTTAGTGCAACAATAATTTAATTTTGTAAGTAGAGGTACGACTGTATGTTTTCATTAATATGTGCTCTCCCTTATTAAAAATATCTAACTCAAACTTTCATATTTGAATAAGAAGGAAAGGAAAATTTCTACGTATTCACAGAAGTGGGATGTTTCAATTGAAAGAAAAAAGATGTGATGGTTATAAATAGACTGATTTTTTTCACCGTGATAACAATTGTTGTTATATTGCTCGGTTCTCAGAGGTGGTTTACAAAATGTTGAGAAATTTAAATTGTAACCTTCTCTGCTTCTGGATAACCATCTTAAAAAAATATCACATTTTCAGCACAACGATGATTGGGGTGATGTGTGGACTACAACATCGGTCGGTATATGCATGTCATTCAATCTCGCACTTGGAGGTCAAAAATTGTAGTTTTACTGTAGACAGTGTGCTGATTGTGGCTGAAACACCGCTTATCGGGGTAATGGTCTTTGTACAATTGAATCTGGGACAGCTGGGTTTAGCTGTCACGTGATTATTCTGTTTCAAATCACCGTTATGGGAAGAATGAGTGCATTTTGGGTGCCTCATAATGTATTCCCATCAACATTAAATATACTGTACAGAAATTGAATATCCAGAATGACATTACAGTCAATTTATGACAATTTAAGACCATAATTACATAGAATGAATATAAAATCAATTACCTCAAATTACTCAAAATGTCTTCTTTGGCGGTCAGTGTTTTAAAACAGTTAATGAGCTGCCGTAGTTGTTGAGTCTGCAATTCTTGGACAAGGTGGAATGATGTGTAATTCTTCTGCTCAGGTGTTAACTGACTACAGGTATCTTTTCGGATGAAGTCATCCAGAGATGCTTTGTAGGAACTTGCTTTTTGCTGGGAGGAGGGAGACATCGTGATAACTGAACTTGGGAGGTCAAGAACCTACAAGGTGAGAGACAGATAATGAATCAGTTCGGGACTAACAGCCCAGTATTATGTGAACTGGAAAATCACAATGCTGCCAGCAACACACAGATATAATTAACTGGCTGTAACAAATAAATTACCTGATATTTCGAGGCTGCAAATTAATTGTGTAAAATTCTAATCAAAGCCAGCATACGGTGAATGTCAAAAAACAGCTAAATTGGGTTTGTTAATTTTCATATAATTTTTTTTTGTCATTTTATTACCTGACATTGGATTGGATTGGATAACTTTATTCATCCCGTAATCGGGAAATTTCTTTGTTGCAATAGGAAGAGGGAATAGGAAGGGTCTAACCACCCAAGGCTATAGTTTTAAATCTTTCTATTGTAGTAGTAATAAGGCTCTGCTTTTGACAAGCTTGATTGTGCAGTTGTTGTACTCATTGTAGCTGGGGTTTGTATAATAGTTATGATAGTCATTTTCTTAACATATTTTGGCGTATTCCGCTTTCTCCAGACTGTCACTGGTGTAGGTGTGACTTTCAGCTGATGTTCCAGGAAGGTGTGACTTATCTGTCAAAATTGATAGCCAAGTCACGCCATCAGCTGTGCATATACAGCTCCAGGTGGTAGAGAGTATGAAAGCTCCATCGTCCCAGCTTCCTGATTGGGATGGCCTCACTAATCCAATGATAATGTTTGTTTTCCTGTGTGGATGGTTGTGGCCTTTTTCCAGTCATTGGGATGATGGCTGACTTGTTGTGTTCCTATTGCTTGTTCCTTTTTTTGGGTTCATGGGTGTCCAAACAGGTCCTCAAGGGCCGCAGTGGGTACAGGACTTCATTCGAACTAGGGAAAATGATACATTTTCACCAATCTGGTGTCTTCAAAGTGAAATCAGTAGATTGCCACAAGATGCAGTTGGTTTCAACTGAATTGGTTTAACTGTCAGTGTTGGATCAGTTGGAACAAAAACCTGACTGCGGCCATTTGTGGAAGAGTTTTGACACCCATGCTTTAGTTTTTCTCGATAGTCTCTTTCACACACATTTTTTTTCTGTAGTGATGAAACATGATTTATTGCATTACTTCCATAGAATTTTGCTTAAAGATTTGCATTTTCTGGGTGGATTTTGTCCTTTGTATGAATCAATATCTGTGTGAGTTGTGTGCGGTTTGACAGGTGGATTGATTTTATGCTTTCTCCCAGCTCTTTGGATTCATTCTGGATCACTGACAGCCACACCATCATGCGGCAATATCACCAAAAAGGAAGCAAGAGCAATGGTAACCCTAGAGGAGATCTGCATGGAGGAATGGGCCAAAATACCAGCAACCGTCTGTGAAAAGGTTGTAAAGAGTTACATAAAACGTTTGGCCTCTGTTATTGCCAGCAAAGGGTAGATAAAGTATTGATATGAACCTTTGGTCTTGACCAAATACTTATTTTCCACCATGATTTGCAAATATATTCTTTAAAAAAATCAAACAATGTAATTTTCAGTTTTTTTCACATTCTGTCTCGCATGTTTGAGGATTACCCATGTTCGCATTTAAAGGCCTCACTCGTCTTTTCAAGTAGGACAACTTGCACACATGGTGGTTGGCTAAATACTAATTTTCCCCACTGTATATATAGATCAATATTGAGTCGCAACAGGACTCTCAACTACGGTAAGCAGCCGCCGACTCCATTTCCCCCGTAGTAATGCGCGGTGAATTCTGCAATACAATAGTACTTTAGCCAATCCACCCAGAATGATGGTGAGGACACTAATTCAGGGCTCACCGTCATTACATTACATTAAGAAATAATAAAATGCAATTAAAAAAGATGGGAAATCAGCTAAAACATACTACGGGCAAGAGTGGATGGAACAACCGCAACCAGCTGCCGCTTGACCGGCACCGTCTTAAAAAAAAAAAAGCCAAAAAACGAATGCGCTCAACATTTTAGTTTTTACTATTTGACGTATATAGTAAAAGCAGATGCTTCTGATTCCGGAGTGCAGGGGGTCCTTTCCCAGGCCACGGGTTGCACACCTTCCAATAAGTTAAACTTTTGAATCATGAGTCCATAGGTTTTTTTTCCCAAAAGTGTGGAGGATAATTAAGTTTGTTTTTTGGCAAAAGTATAATGAACCTTTGTATTGGAACTATGCCATGGATGCCAGCTTTGGTCAGTGATATTCTTATAGTAGAGCAGTGGTCTCAAACCGGTCCTCAAAGGGCCACAGTGGGTGCAGGTTTTCATTCCAACTCAACAAGGATACATTTTGCAAGTGCAATCATTTAATTAGAGTCAGGTGCTACTTATTTTAAAGACACCTGATTGGTTAAAATGTCGGCACTGGATTGGTTGGAACAAAAAACAGGACCCACTGCGGCCCTATGTGGAACCGGTTCGAGACCACTGTAGTAGAGTCATGAACATTGACCTTAACTGACACCAGTGAGGTCTGCAGGTATTTATGGGATTTACAGAAAGTGTGCAATAATTACACAAGCAAAAGCAGGCAGATGCATAAACTTAGGCACCTCAAGAGAAAAAATACATTAATATTTAGTAGTTTGGCAGAAATAACCTCCAACAGCTTTCAATGCCGGGAGCAGGATTCTGGTTGATGGTATTTTTTTTCTTTACCAAACATCTCCAGTTCAGACAGATTTGATGGTTTCTGAGCATGGACAGTCTGGTGGCTGAGGCATGCGCGTAGAAAAGGCTTCTGCCGCATTACGCTTCCATACAGCATTTCCTTGCCCAAAGCCTGCTGAATAGATGCATGATGCACAATAGCACCATCTGCAGCAAGCTCCTACAGTAGGTCTATGGAGCTGGACTGTGCTTTGAGTTTGACTGTTCTCACCATTCTACGCCTTTGCATATCTGAGATTTTTCTTGGCCTGCCACTCCAGGCCTTACCTAGCTAGACCTGTGGTCTTTCATTTCCTCACTGTCTCTCACAGTGGAAACTGCCATTGGAAATGAGCTAGTTTTTTGTATCCTTTCCATAAACAATCCTTAAACAATCTTTGTTTTCAGGTCATTTGACAGTTGTTTGAGGTTCCAATGTTGCCACTCTTCAGAGAAGCTGCAAAAAGGAGAACAACTTGCAACTAGACACCTTAAATACCCTTTCTCATGATTGGCTTTGCCTGTGTATATAAGTCAAGGGTCAATGAGCTAATCAAACAGATTTCCAATAATTACTGCTTAAGACATTCAAATCAATATAACAAGGGTGCCCAAATTTATGCACCTGCCTACTTTTGCTTAAGTAATTTAAGTAACCCGATTTTTTCACCCAATTCCAAGCCTGTGAAAATGACATGAGTGCTCGATTTTGGATCAGATCCGGTTCATCTCTACATAGGACCATCAATAAGGAGGGACAAGGGGACTTTCATACTTTGTACCACCTGAAGCAGCATCCTGTAAAGAAGTCATTAAAAATCTGGGTTTCTGGCCCACTGTTATTACAATATATTGGTATTCAGTGGCTTTTTAGAGGAAATACAATACTGTGATCCTTCACCACTTGGCGGATTCAACTTTTGAGGCTTTGGTACATTGCATTATTTTTTATCTTAAGTATAAAAAAAGTTCATAAAAATGTCAAAATTCAGGCTGACACTCACAAGCGGAAGACGGGAGATGAAAAATGGCAGAAATCAGGGCACATCTTTGGCGCCAAAATGAGTTGCACTCCACGCAGAAGTGAAATTTCACCGGAGAAGAATGACAAGCCAATAATACAAAGAGCATCGTGCTTTTTCTTTGGATTGCATTACATATACTTCCCATCGTGCAGAGGACTACGCCGAGGCTTTTCCAGCATTGGATGGATTTTGAATTGGTGTTGAAAATGCCTTTTAAACATCCTGCGTCATCTAATGCATAATTAATGAATTTGCCGTGTGTTACATAAAAAAAACGAAGGAAGAAGCGAAAATTCAGTAACCACAAGGAATGCTTATGATTTCAGCACACTTTCTTGCCACATCTCCCTCATGTAAAGATATCTACAAGCACTGGGGGGAGCATTTTTTTCGTGTTTCTTTACGTTAGTTAGTGGACAATCAGAGAAAAACAAAGGGTCCAAAGAAAGCAGGTGCAATGAAAGATAGTGTGACGAAAAGTCGTATGATGACAATCGATATTAAGCACGAAAAACACGAAAGGTACACGCGTGAGTGACGGAGCTGGCTCGCCAATATGAGAGGAGCACACGAACAAGTTGGCAAGTAGTTGTGCGTTATCCTATTGTGAGGATTTTTGTGTGAGTCATTTTCATAATATTTTGAAGGAGAGACAAAAGCAAACAACCCTAGATAGGTTCCAAAGAAATTCCGGCTAAAAGTGAAGGTGGAAACGAGGCAAAAAGAGCCTAGCCGGAAGAAGAAAAGTTTAAAAAAAAAATGAAAACAAAATTTGAATTAATTTGCGTAAGGTAAGATTAAAACTGATTTTTAAGTGTGTCTGTATCTTAATCTAATTTCATTTAAGTTAAATCTATGTTACATGCGTGTTGCTGTGCAAAAGATGTTGCTGTTAGTAGATGGTGAATTAGAACCAATAAAATTGTTTTTCCATTGTAATATTCAGTTTTTTGTGTTTTTTCAGAGGGTGGGAACGAATTAATTTTTTTTGTTCATTTCTATGGGAAAAGTTGATTTGAGATACAAGTAAATCACTTACTGGCTCTGGGTACTAACATCATATCTCAAGGTATGACTGTATGGCACTGGGCATGCAAAACTGCCTAATTTTAGATTTAGAACAGATAACTATCTAAACTAACCTGTTCTAAAGGAACAATGTAATAGGGAAATCCCGAGGCCTTAAAAATATCTTCCAGCTTTGTCACTGTTTGCTGTCTCTCGTGCAGAGACTGATCCAAAGCACCACCCTCTGTGAAGATATACATTCAAACTGATTTCTTCAACCAAGCATGAGTGTGTTCAGGTGTTCAAGTCTGTATTTTACCATCAATGTAGATAATTCCTGGCATGAATCTCAATTTCTTGTGAGCATTCGGACTCAAACCCTGGAAGAGGAGTGGGAAAGATACTTCATAAAAGATGTCGAGGAAAAGGTTAACAAAGTGTACTGTGTCTACTCAGTAATTCATGGTGATCGCATGGCAGGTACACCTCTTGGACTTGTCTGAGCATTGAAGAAGAAGAAGGACCTCCAGATACAGCCAAAAGCACCTAAAAGTAGATAAATGAGAAGGCCATACTAGTAGAAGTAAAACAAAAGCCCAGCGTCTTGATTTTTTTAGTTTGAACATTTTATTGCAAAATTACAAAATTATAATCTGACCTGTTGAGATTTTCCAAATTATTGTTTGAACATGTTTAAATATTTCAGGAATTTTGTGGAACATTGTACCTGTTACCAATAGCATGCATATATACAGGGTGTTTCAAAAAATGTACTCACTTTTAGAATAAAATGTACTCACTAAAGGTTTTCTGGTCATTCTAAAAGTGAGTACATTTTTTGAGACACACTATGTGTGTGTATATGCGTGTGCGTGTATGTGCGTGTGTGCGCGTATGTGCGCGTATGTGCGTGTGTATTTGATAACGTTGGAATGTTTTATCAGCGCTTTTCTTGTGGAAATCCTTATGCGGCCCAGTCTCACCCAGACTGTGCATCTAGGGGCCCCCAGGTAAAATGAGTTTGAGACGCCTGCTTTACACCAAGCAGCTTGGCAATTTCTCTATAGCCGTTTCCAGACTTATGGTGTACAATTTTGTCTCTTGTAATTTTTGACAGCTCTTTGGTCTTGGCCATGTTAAATGTTACTGATTGTATGAAGTGGACAGGTGTCTTTATACAGCCAACGACCTCGCACAGATTCATATTATTCAAGATAATACATAGAATGGAGGTACATTTTTAAAGGCTGACTAACAGGTCTTTAATGCTCAGAAGTTTAGCTCTTAGACAGATGTTAAAATACGTATTTGCAGCTTTATCACATGAAAAAAAAATCATACATTGTGATTTCTGAAGTTATTTCTACATTATATCACAGTGGATATGCACCTACAATTCAATTTTCTTACTCATCCATGATATCTAAGTGCGAGAACTTCCAATATAGCATTGTGTTCAAATACTGTTTTAACTGACTGTATACAATGTCCCATCCACCATACCTTTTCTCCAGGGAAAATGACTCTATTTTTGCCCAATGTGGCTCTGAATTTGTGATGGAAGCAGAGTTCAAAACAGCCCCTAACAAAATTAAAAAGGAAAGAAAAGGTCAGACAAAACTAAGCGAATTGCAGCACAACAGCTCTATTAAGTGTAATCTTGAAAGCTGGTCAATTCATTACATTATAATGACTTCAAATTGGACCTTTGCAACATAATGTCATTAGATGACTAACAAGACTGTTTCCATAAACTGTGAGTGGGTTGGAAGAGCTGCATTGTATTAGAAAAACATGGGTGTTGAATATCACATTTTCTATATTATTGCAAAATGCTACATCGAGTAGGGATCTCACTTTCCCCATAATAGACGAAATGATTGGTCTGAAGCGTCGCTTCTTCTCCACTTTCGTTATACGCAGCTGTGTATGATGACAATAAAGGCTTTTGATTTGAGGTAGGTTGTAGCATCTTTCGCACCAATGCCTGGACGATAGGCAAACTGCAGAGGGCCCAGCTCTGCATTCATCAGGAGTCTGAGGTGATTGAGGATGATTCTCTCCAATGTCTTGATCAGGTGAGAGGTTAATGCTACCGGCCTGAAGTGGTTTGGCTCCCTGGAGTTTGCAGTCTTTGGAACTGGGACCACACGGGAAGTTTTCCACAAGGTGGGGACCTTCTGCAGATCCCAGATCGAGGGAGATTATCAATGGTCTTATAGTTTTCCATTTTCTAATAATTTCTCCCACAGTTGATTTCTTTTCACCAAGCGTTTTACCTATTGCAGATTCAGTTTTCCCAGCCGGGTGCAGGTCTACAATTCTGTCTCTGGTGTCCTTTGACAGCCCTTTGGTCTTGGCCATAGTGGTGTTTGAGTGTGAGAAACTGGGATTGTGGACTGGTATCTTTTATACCGATAATGAGTTAAAATCTATACTATTAATACAGGTAACGAGTGGAGACCTTGTTAGACCTCCTTAGAAGAATTTAAACCTCTTTGACACCCAGAAATCTTGTTTGTTTGTAGTTGAGCAGATACTTATTTTCCACACTAATTTTGAAATATATTCTTTAAAAATCAAACTGATTTTCAGGTTTTTTTTTCCACATTCTGTCCATGTTGACAATTACAGGCCTCGCTAATGTTTTCAAGTAGGAGAACTTTCACAATTAGTGGTTGACTAAATACTTGTTCCACTATATTAACCAGGTTTTCAAAATCTAGGTGGTACTTTTTGCAGGGGAACTAAACATTGTTAGAACAAAACTGTTTTTAATCATATTACATACATATTAGATGCAAGTTTAGAAAGAGCACTGATTATGACCTCGTAAACTAACCGTTATCCCTAAATTGGCCAACCTGGGTCTAAGACCTGGATTAAGACTTTCTGATCAACTGACCACAGAAAGTGAAGCTGGATCACCACCCCTCATCTGCCCGAACGCTCAGCACCGCTTTGCTGACTTCACTTGGACTACTTATTTATTGATTATTTATTTATCCGTCTGTTGTTATTCAATAACTATGTGGAAATGTGACGTGTCGTGTCTTACCTGCAGTATTTGTCACCTGCCTTTATTGCCACCACGGCAATCACCTCCTTGCATTTGACACATTTCTTCGACTCACTGTGGAGTTAAGCAGCAATCATAAGACATATTACAGGCAAATTAGTCATTTTTAACTTACCTTAGCCTAATTTGACTCAAGACATCGCATTGATTTGCCGAGATTACATTTATGTAGAGCAGTGTTTCCCAACCTTTTTGGAGCTGCAGCACTCGTTTTGATCTGAAAAAATCTCAAGCCACAGCACTAGCTAAAAATCTTCTAATTCCAAACTGCCGTATTCACTCGCATATAGGCCGCTTTTGTTGGACAACAAAAAGGATGACTGAATTGAGGGTACGTCTTATTTGGGCAAAAAAACATTACATGCACAAAACTACCAGTTGACGATGCCATGACAGGATGACGTCGTGACACAATGGAGCAGTGACGTCATGACGAAAGACAATACAGCCGATCCGGTCATTTTTTTATAAATACAGTAAAGTTAAACAAATAAAACGCTAAACAAAATTTATATTGACGTCTATGAATGAAATTAAAGAAAAAAAATATACGCATCATGCGTAAAACGTGAAAAAAAACGCACGGTCCCGTCACTGCTCGCTCGGGGCACGGCTATCTTACCTAGGTTGGGGCACGGCCAACTTACCTGGGGCGCTGCTGTCTAAACCTAGTTAAACGTGCTCTTACTGGCCAGGCACGAGTAGCCTTGATTTTGAAATAAATCAAAATTCCACTGTGATTTTTTTTCCATTCTATTTCTTATTCGAAAGTGACAACTATTGGAGTCATATGAACCATCGAAAGAAATGAGATATTTTGACATTAGAGCAACATGGCTGCCACTAAATCTTAAACATCTGGTAAGAAAATTATCATATCTGTAATTAGAAAGCACCAGGTTCTCATCAAGATAGATTTATTTCTTTTTACAAATTGAATAATTTGATATTTTGCATTTACAAGGAGAGGCATATAACTTCCTTCTGATATTGACCCTAATACTGTGCTTTTGATTCATACAGTATCTCGGAAATAAATCGTGTGAGGATTTTTCTTAAGATTTGGCCTTCAAAGTAACACATTTGTACTCCCTATTAAAACAATTAATATGGAGGTGAAATTGGGAATCGGCGGTGGCTTATACGTGAGAAATTGTAAAATTCAACAATAAGGGAGCACCTTATATGCGTGTAAATACGGCATGTCACCAATATTAACATTATAAACTCGTTTAATTAACAGGAAGTACATTAACACCCCAAAAATTATTCCATAATATATTTTTTCACACTGATATCACGCCATCAAAGTTGATGATTGCCGATCCCGAACAGCCCTCATTTCGACTGATGTTAAAATAATTAATGCAACGTTTTTAACGGTATTTTAATTTTTGACTTTTTCCTTCCAATATTACGCAAAAAGTAATGTTCTCAAAGAGATATTCACGTCATCAAAAGTTGATGCCCCTAAAAGCAAACAGCTTCTGGTTCATCGAACATAAAAACAGGAAAATGACTTAAATCTCGTAATATTACGACTTGTTTTCCTACCAATATTACTTCAAGCACCTAGCATTGCGAGAAAGGCCGTGTTGTGCTCACGCAGACTAATCGTCGACAAAAGTTGAAGCCCGGAACACCAAAGATCTTCCGGTTTACTTTAAACAAAAATAAGCAACAAAATGACTTTAATCTCATAATATCACGATTTGAATCTTGTTATAGGACAATATATTTCATTTTTTTTCAATTGTAACCTCGTAATAGCTCGATTTTTATCTATTAATATTGGGATTTCTCTCTTGGAATGGTACGATGTATGATTTGATAATTTCCCGCGGCACACCTGAGCATCGTTCACGGCACACTGGTTGGGAAACACTGACGTAGTGGTTTCATACCGTTTTGAAATGGAGAAAACAGAACAATGCCACAAAATACCTTGGAAGCTCATCCTGCTTCATGTCATCATGATAGGTTTCAGTCACCTGACACATCAGAGCGATTGCAGTAGCAGCAGGAGTACGGCTACTTTTTCAAAATTGTGACTTCAGACCGCGAGTATATACGGTTCAAAGAGATGTTCAGTTCGCTCCCGTCTTTGGCGTTTTTCGGGGTACTTTTACCTTACTTTCTCCTTCTGGCGTTCTGCAGTGGTTGCCAAATGATGCGTTTGAGCTCGTTACCCCCATCTACTGGTTTAAAAGTTGTTTGCGCCTTAAACAACTTCTATATAGTCTTTATTTCTCGTTATAAATTTTAGCAATCCATTATCCATTCCAGATTACTTATTTTGGATTCTTCAGTGAAGAACAGAGCACTATACATAGTTGCATTGAAACTGTTTAGTGACCACATGAAAGATTCTTGCGTCATTAAAATAACAGTATCATTAGATAAAGGAATAAGGCGTGAAGAATTCATCAAAGATCAAGTGATTTGTTTATGAGTTTATATAATTTTATATTTACCTCAGAATTTACAGGTCTGACAAAATTTGGAAGGTGATTT
The DNA here is from genome assembly GCF_051989575.1 of Stigmatopora nigra. NCBI lineage: Eukaryota > Metazoa > Chordata > Actinopteri > Syngnathiformes > Syngnathidae > Stigmatopora > Stigmatopora nigra. The sequence goes on along the minus strand of NC_135519.1, from coordinate 811,553 downwards.
TTAATAGACAGCTACAATCACAGGGATTTGAAGACTATTGTGTATTAATATATAAATATCATTTATAAATTATTTATTTAAAAATACTTTAAATTCTGTATTCACGGTGAAAAAAGTTCTTCTCCGCTTGATTTATATAATCAAATATAACAGATTATTGGAGCGTTAGCCCAAGTCCTCATTGTCCGATTCAAGAGGCACTTTTCTTGTACAAATATTGCTGTTAGGGGTCCCCCGGTCCCTTTTCTTCGATCATCCACCGATGATTAGCACAATATCCACTGGAGGCACCCCAGGTCAAGAAAGTCATCCCTCGTCGTTCTGAGATGGTGGCTCGGCACGTCACAGGCTGGAGTTCGGCGCTCGCCTCACCTCCCTCCATCATCCGTCTCCTGGATCGATCCTCTTTGTTTAGACTTCCAGGTGTAATGTTTATTAGCACTAGGCAAACTTTAGGAGTCAAGTCCATTCTGGCTCCTCTTTATTTAGACTAACTAAGGATATCAGGAGCAAAGCATTTACTACTTAGTTGCAAGTAAGTATGATACTAATAAGGGTGAACAAAGCAAGTTAAATAGTTAAGCAAAGTGTATTGTTCAATGCAAGCAAATGTATAAAAAAAATAAAATCAAATCTTGATATTTCCCCTTTTATTTTATATTTGAAACACAATCAAATGTCCGTACAGAAACTCCCTCAAGGCTAAACTTTAATAATTCATTTTTATGACAAATATAATTCCAGGGGGAGGGGATTTCCATCCCAGTGCTCTTAAATTCCGCATTTCGCATAGCAGATTTGTTCCTCTACTCCTCTAGAGCAGTGTATCCCAACCTTTTTTGAGCCGAGGCACACTTTTTGCATTGAAAAAAATCTCAAGGGACACCACCATCTGAAAATCTTTGTCGCCTATATTTAAAATAGTTATTCTCATCGAAGTTTTATCAGCAGAAATCGCATCCAAAATTATTCCAAAATCAAATTTTTCACAATGACCTAATGTCACGGAAATTTGGCCTGTGGACCCTGAACAACTTCCGGTATGAGTGATGCAAATAACCAAGTAAAGTTATTGATCGCATCATTTTATGATTTTTCTCTAAATATTACTTAAATCTCCTAATATTCCGCAAAAAAAAATTGTTCTCACACAGACTTTACGTCGGCAAAAGTTGATGTCCTAGAAACCAGACAACTTCCGTTTCGACTTAGAGAAAGAGCAAACAAATTACTGTTTGACAACTTGAATCAAATAATAGTATAATCTACAATTTAACGTCCATCATATTTTGATTTGATTCTTGTAATAGTTCCTTTATAATCTCCTTATATTCATATAAATTTTTCTCTCTCAATATCACATTGTATGACTTCTTGCAATTTCCCACGGCACACCTGACCATTGCTCACGGCACACCAGTGTGCCGCGGCACAGTGGTTGGGAAACACTGCTCTAGAGTACTCCTAATGCTTTTTCATCAAAAATGTAATTGGACTAAACGATTTTCCATAATTTGTCATCACCATCCCTAAAAAGAAGAAAAGAGCTTATTGGCGTTTTCAGAAATCGATAAGTTTCTAAATCCCTTTCCACCTTGATGTTTGATTGATTGATTATATCTTGGTGGTTGGCCAATCAAAAACACAAAAAGAGAACTCTTCACGCTCACACTCATCAGACATCAGTGGTCTGCAATTTTTATCACTGGTGACGACCGCCATCCCAAGTCTGGGATTCTTGGCATCTCACCTCCCTTTGCTGCCCTATCAGCACTAATCATTCTCAAAAAAAAAAAAAATTAACTCCATTTGGTTGACATCAATTGTTTGATTCTAATGCAATCCATGATATTCTAATAGTCATTAATATGACTCACGCTAAAGCATATTTCACCTGTTCAGGGCAAAACAATAAAATATCTTCCGTGCACTGAAGACATTTCATGCTTATTTCATCCTGGGGAAATCATGCCTATCCTAAATTAATTATTTTATCTAAACTTGCCAGCTACAATTTACCTATTCTGGCTAATAATATCCATACATTTGGACAATTATATCCATAATTTGGATAAATGCCATTTCTGCATTGTCTTCATGTTTGATATCATTAATAATTTAGATGAATTCCATTTCTGCATTATCTTCATGTTTGATATCATTAAAATTATAAATGACTCTGAATAATTAAGTCTGAATTGCAAATCAATCTTTTTGCAAAAATAGCTAAATTGCGCTAGCTGAATTTCTATTGAATTTCTCATCTGTTTTGTTTACTCAAGATGATAGCCATTTTCTGTAAATCGCTATTAACACAATTAAAATATACAATAAGTTAATTAGAAAAAAAACATCCTTCTATGTCATATTATTGCCAATTTTCTCATCCCTTTTTTTCTCTCTGTGACATTGTCTCTTAGCGGAGTCTCTGACTCTATTCGTTCACACGTCGAAATCCCTCTTCTGGAAGACCGACACACAGTCAACCATTTGGATCGTCCGGAAAGGACACCTTTTCTCGGAGATAGACCGACACACAGTCACGATCCGCTTCTTAATACCTTAACGTATTTCTCCGACTTAGAGAACGCTTCCCCAACACACAGGAAACGGTATACACAGAACTCTTTCTCCGACACACAGAACTTTCTCCGACACACGGGGAACGGTATACACAACTACTTCTCCGACACACGGGCTACGGTATACACAACTATTTCTCCAACACACAGGGAACGGTATACACAGAACTGTCTCCGACACGCAGAACGATATACACAGAAATCTTTCTCCGACACACAGGGAACGGTATGCACAGAACTCTTTCTCCGACACACGGGGAACGGTCTACACGTACATAACTTTGTCCGACACACCGGGAACAATATACAGTGATCCCTCGGTTATCGCTGTTAATGGGGACCAGGACCTCCCGCGATAAGTGAATTTCCGCATAGTAGGGATGCCCCTTCAAAAATGCTTAATTTTTTTTTCATATACGAGCGAGTAAATACAGTATTTTTTTCTTCAGTGGTGAGTTCTAGTAGCAAGCAGAGGACAGCAGAGGGGCTTCCGCTTGCCAGTTTCAGCATGGATTTTCAGATTTTTATGAACTTACAAAAAATTGTGTCTATCTATCTCGCATGTATCTATTAAATACATACCACGCCGTTTTAGTTGGACACTCTTCTCAAAAGCAAAGGTTGTCATTAAAATGTATATGACTTGATCACAATTTAATATTTGATATTTAAATTTCAACTTTTGATTGGCCATAGGTATAAAAAAAAACACATGGAAGAACAGAAGATTATGGCGATGGTTCTGAGAAGACAATAGGCCTCAATTTATTGGGGGGAAAAAAGGTTGACAAATGCTTGAAAGAAAATTTTGTTTAGAACTAACACACAAGTATTTACAAGACATATATTCATTGTGGTCATGTATGAATTCAAAAGTCAGGCAAATGTTAGATTTTGTTGATGTTGGCTGAAGGTAGAGTGGATTTGTCCAAATCCTCAAAATAGGGATGTGTCATGGCCTCACGGGTGGAGATCCTTTTGGGAGGATTATAGGCCAACATTTGCTGTATAGGACAAGATAAAAAAGCACATCAGATAAGAAAAGCACATAACGTTAACTGTTAATAAATTTAAAATGTTTTTGTCTTTATACAAAAAATATTGAGTTATGGAATTCAGACCAAAAATCTCACTTGCACTTAGTCAAAACTGCTACTGCAGTTTCCTACATTTATATCTCAGTAGTTGTCATTACAACACTAACACATCAGCTTATTAACACATTTAATATGTTTTTGTTTGAGGTTTGATTTCATTCAATTTATCGAATTTAATGGAATTCAGAACAGATTCTCATGTACCACTGTGCCACTATGTCTTCCTGTTGCTACATCATTAACTGCCATTAATGGTGGTGCACATGGAATACATTCTGTGGTCAAAAGAATACACTTGGATTGAATAACTTTATTCTTCCCGTATTCGGGAAATTTCGTTGTCACAGTAGCAAGAGGGTGAGGAGGGAGGAATAGGAAAGGCATTTTAGACATAAATAGATAGTTAATAAGCAAGTTAATAAATAAATACATGAATAAATAAATCAATGGCAACAATGTTTATAAAAATAAATAATAAATCCCCCTAAAATGTTCTCTCGATTAAACACGTTTTTAATAGTTTCTATATACAATAGGCACTAGTCGACTCCAAATTTGATACATTCAAACCATTGACAAATAGTGGGTCTTTATTTTTTTACACCAAACATGCACACAAAAAACACCTGCATGCCAGTTACATACCACAAGAAGTTGATTTTATCCAAATGCATTATTGCTATTTTTTTTTTTACATTTGAATAATTTCTCGACTAATTATTTTGTAAAATATGCCTTAATGTGGGGTGTCAAACTCAATTGCACAGTCACAGGCCTAACAGTTTAAACATTTTTTGGACACACTAAAACTAGTTTTCTATGCTCTTATTACTCTCATCTGATCATTTGATCTGATCGCAGGCGAACACCTGCCATCTCTTTTTGGCAACAAGTTGATTTAGGTTTGGTGTGAAGTCTTGTGTTGTGGAGATTCTCAGGATGGACTGCAGGTGCTCATCGGTGAGACGACTTCTGTGGCTGTTTTGTTCATCTTCATCTCTGAGAAGAGCTTCCTAAAGATATATGTGCTCCCAAACATGCACAAGGTTCAAGCCACATGAAGATGGAGCGGGGGTCTTGTTGCAGGGATGTAGGGAATGAACTGTGCGGGCCCTGCAATTTCATACTTTGCCTTCAGTGTCCTTCCAATGGAGCTCAATCCGTTCCATCGAAATCTCTAGAGGTGCAATTTCAACATCGACAGCAAAAGGGTTGCGAATCAAGTAAAAATAAGTTGCACTGTTGCATTTGTCTCCCATGAAAGAAGCTTCACTTGAAATGCCTTCACTGCCTCATACATGTCAGTGATCATGCATTCGCGTCCCTGGAGCTGCAGATTTAAGGCGTTAAGATAAGCTGTTATGTCAGTCAGAAACGCCAACTCTCACTTCTGTTTTTCATCCCTCAAAATGGTGAGGTATTTTCCTTTACGGTCCATGGACTTACAGATTTTGTTGCTGAGCTCAGAAATTCTTTGGAGCTGGCAACTGAGTGCCAGGAAATTGGCTGGAAGTGCACCATCTACCCAGTACAGGTTGGCTGCCAAGGCTACGTCGGGCTGTCAGCAACGAGTCTCCTGAGGGACACACGGGTGACTGGAGACAACCCGAGGAAGGCCATACAAGTGCTGACGAAACAACAAGGCAGAAAAGGCACCTTTTTTCTCTGGCTTAGGAGGGACAAAAGGTGGGGAAACAACAGCTAGCCCTTACAACGGCTGCAGGAGGTGACAGGGAGACGTCACCGTCACCGCTCCGCCACCAAAAGATTTTCCAGTATTAAAGGAACGGAACATCAAAGAACGGTGGTACCTGGCTGATGACCGTTACAGTATGGCATACATTTTCAACAATTTCTTTTCCAGTTGTTGTCCTGTGCATCGATTTAACGTCCATTACTTTCTCTTTTACGCGCAAATTGGAGTTCACTCCACGGATGAAGATATCCAGTTGTGGAGCATCATTCATGTCAGTACTTTCATCCACAGAGTAGACAATTAAGTGTTAACTTCGTTCACTCAACTGTACTCTTAAATGAGTGGCCATATAACAAATTCGATCAGTAACTGTATTTCTACTCCGGCTCATATTTAACAGCATGTGCTTTTTGTCTATAATGGATATTCAGAAATTCTCCCTAAATAAATGGCCGGGCTGATTTGGCAATCTCGTCGGCCACGATAAAACGTGCTTTCACAAGACCTTGTTTGTGATTTTGCATGGGTAAAAAAACACCTGCTGCAATGTCAGATTCTTCTTTAACTCTTCTGCTTTGTTTCTTCAGCTTTGCATCCAGGTCTTTAGGGGTTATCCTTATGTTTTGTCTGAAAGTGCCTTCTTAGATTTAATCCTTTAATTACCGCCACATTAGCTTCACAAATGAGACACGCGGGTTTACCGGTAATGTCACTAAACATATAGTCTGCCTCTCATCGGATATTAAAAGCTGTTCTTAAAATCAATTTTTCTCTTCGCCATCGTGAGTGAGGGGTTTTGTTGGCTCAAGATAAAAAGACCGGCAAGCAGCATCACGTGACTTATGTGACGATTTGGAATGCTTTGTGGATACCTTGGCCAAAGTGTCGGCCAGCACTGAAGTATGATCTTTCATCAAAGCTGGAATGACTATTACAAAACCCCTCGGCAACAAACTCTGACCCTGACAATGAGATGGAATCCAGCATTGTTGGTGAACTTTTTATGTCAGATAGAGAAGATGAGGACTTTGAATGATTTGTAGATGTTTGAATGCTTTGACTTATAATACACATTTTGTCAAGAAAATACAATCAAAATCGGTTTTGCTCAAGTTGCCTTTCTAAAAGATACGCCCCCTGTCATGCTAGCACGACCATTAGTCCGTCCATTGAGCCAGAGTGCCTTTTTTTATGGGTGAAAAACTGAAATTACTCAGTTAGTGCGCCCTACAGGAGTGAAAATACGCAATATATTATACACAACGAACTTTTCCTGCGGTGGTAAAATTAGTTTCCATCTCAATAATTCAAATAAATGTCCATTTAGGTTTAGAAACAACAGCTTCTCTTATGAACAAATGATCTTACTGCAAGCAGGCTGAGACCATTCTTATCCAGGTTTTTCACCATAGAGGCCATGTTGCTCGGCTTCCATTTAGGAAAAGTGCTTTTGTAGTCAGGTAGACTTTCAACGTCAGGCCACACATCATTATCTGGTGTTCCTAATGTCCTAAAAGATAAAAAAAGAGAAAATATGAAAAAAAAAAATATTATTAAATGTAAAGTAAACCTTAGTCCATACAACAGTTCATTGGAGAAAAAAAAATCTAATTTATTTGAATATTGTTTAACCTGATCACTACAACAATGTGAAAAACATTTAGTGGTGGTTCTTTAGCCTGAAATGTGTGTAGGGAGCATGATTTTCCTGCCCGGACGCATGGTCGCCCGGATGCTTGGCCGCCCGGACGTTTGGTCCCCGTTGGTCCCTGGTCTTTTGATCGCCAGTCAAATGGTGACAGAGCTTAAGTACTGTTGAAAACAGCTCTCAACAAGAGTTTAATATCTAAATATCTACTGTGGATTCATGAGAGGTTAATATCAAAGTACTGTTAAATATCTAAGTACTGTTGAAACCAGCTCTCAAAATTATATTCACAAGAGTTTAATATCTAAATATCTACTGTGGATTCATGAGAGGTTAATATCAAAGTACTGTTAAATATCTAAGTACTGTTGAAACCAGCTCTCAAAATTATATTCACAAGAGTTTAATATCTAAATATCTACTGTTGATTCATGAGAGAGAGAGGTTAATATCCAAGTACTGTTTAATATCCAAGTACTGTTGGAACCAGCTCTCAAAATTCTATTCACAAGTTTAATAACTAAATATTTACTGTTGATTCATCAAGAGTTTAATGTCTAAATATCTACTGTTGAGTCATGAGAGAGAGGTTAATATCCAAGTACTGTTTAATATCCAAGTACTGTTGGAACCAGCTCTCAAAATTCTATTCACAAGTTTAATATCTAAATATCTACTGTTGATTCATCAAGAGTTTAATATCTAAATATCTACTGTTGATTCATGAGAGGTTAATTAATATCTATGTACTGTTGAAACCAGCTCTCAAATGTATATTCACAAGAGTTTAACAACTAATAATCTACTGTTGATTCATGAGTTTAATATCTAAGTTCTGTTGGAACCAGCTCTCAAAATTATATTTAGAAGTTTAATATCTAAATAATTACTGTTGATTCATCAAGAGTTTAATATTAAAATATCTACTGTTGATTCATGAGCGAGATTAATATTTAAGTACTGTTAAATATCTTTACTGTAGAAACCAGCTCTCATAATTATATTCGCAAGAGTTTAATATCCAAGTATCTACTGTTGATTCATGAGTTTAATATCTAAATCTAGAAATTAAACTCTTGTGAATATTATTTTGAGAACTGGTTTCAACAGTACTTGGATATTAAACTCTGTCTCATGAATCAACAATAGATATTTAGATATTAGACTCTCTCATAAATCAACAGTCGATACATTTAGATAATAAACTCTCATGAATATAACTTTGAGAGCTGTTTTCAATAGTACTTACTCTCCGTCACCATTTGACTGGCGAACAAAAGACCGGGGACCAATAATCTGAGTCTATTGTTGCATTTTTGTGCTTGCCTCTGATTGACAACAGTAAACACCATATTGAAGCACGTATGTGTACTTTACACCAGGACACCATAGGAAGCGGGTCAGTGATTGATTTTGTGGTCATGTCATCAGACATGCGGCTCCATCTCTTGGACCCTCGGGTAAAGAGGGGGGTGGAGCTGTCACCTGTAGTAAGGGATGCAGTCAGTTGGAAGAAGTCCTGAAAAGCCTATTTTACCCATAGGACTACAAAGGCAGCTGATTGGCACAGGCTGTCCAAGCTGCATGGAGCTCTCTAAAGAAAAAACCCAGACGTGGAAGGAGTTTGGTAAGGCCATAGTGAACGAATTCAAGGATATTTTGGTGTAACATCTGACACTTCAGGAAGGGAAAGCGGTGCACCAATAACAGTGGAGAGTGAGGATGAGACGCTGCTGACCTCAACTTGGGATGTTGTGTGTTAATGAGTCGAATACTAAGACCTTCTCAACTACACTGACAGACCTTACCATGAGAAATCAGAGCCTGGAAACCCTGAGGTGGATTCTCTTATCTCTGGGGTCAAGTCAGTGAGGTCGTTTAAAAGCTCCTTAGTGCAAAGACCCCAGGAGCGGACGAGATCCTCCTGGAATTTCTATGCCAATGGATGGTGTCAGGTTGTCTTGGTTGACATGTCTCTGAGACGTCGCGTGGACATCAGGGTCAGTGCCTTTGGATTGGCAGAGCGAAGTGATAGTTCCTCTTTAAAAAGAGGGACCTAGAGTGTGTGTGTTCCAATTAAGGTGACTGTCCTCAGCTTCCTCGCTAAGGTCTGTTCGAGGGTACTGGAGAGGAGAGTCGGCCGGAATGAAGAATCTCCAATTCTGGTGGAACAGTATGGCAGTAAATCGGACCCATTTCCAGTGAAGGTTGGACTCCGCCAAAGATGCCCTATGTCACCGATTCTGTTCAAAACTTTTATGGACAAAATTTTTATAACAGGAGTGCCCAACTCCATTACTTGAGAGCCCTAATACATCAGTACTACTTCTGCCGTGATGTGCACACCGCATCGGTCAAGCTACGTTCCGCACCTCATCCTCATCCATGCTCACAAGTTGTCGTGACCAAAATGACAAAATTCCAGTTACGAGCAGCTGGAAGGAGTTTACACCCACAGGGTGTTAAGACTCTCCTTCAGAGATAGTGTAACAAGCTTGATTATCCGGGAGTGGACTCAGGGTAAAGCCGCTGCTTTTCCGGATCGAGAGGAGCCAGATTAGTTGGCTGAGGTATCGGATTAGGATGCCTCACTCGTGAGGTGTTCCCTACCAGGACATGCCAGGGAGTCTCTTGGCTGACCCGGGAACACATTGGGATCCTCCAGGAAGAGATGGAAGTGGGAGGGGAGAATGAATTCAAGGTTACCCTACTTGAGCCGCTACAGTTAGGACTCGACCTCAGAACGGAGTTAGATGAAGACAATTTAAGAGTCACCAAATATAAGGAACTTAAAATGACCTGAAGATCCTAAACAGCTGGTCTATTTCAGAGTCTCCTTGGAATAGTGGCTTCTTGGTGGCAAGTTCAGCAAATATGGTGCCAGCGCTCCAAACATCAACAGGAGTGGAATATCTAGGGGAACCCAGAAGAACCTCGGGAGCTCGGTACCAAAGGGTTACAACCTGGAAATACACAAGCCATTAAAATGAATAATACACACGCATAATCTATTTGCGTTGAAGCGCAAGCCCGCAAGTTGTATTGAAACAGCCAAGGAGAACCCAGTGGAGTGGTGTGAAATTATCAAGCATGAAGCAATGCATCTGCGACAATTTTAAAAAAATGACATTTTCGTATCTTGAGGCACTCATTTGCATCACCAAAGGTTTTGAAACCTGAAAATTATGTGCCTAGTCATTTGTAAGCAGAGATCCCACTGACTGTAAATGAATAAAAACCTGACAAAGCTGGCAATTTCTTTGTCTGTTACAATTTTTACTGCGCTGTTTTTAATTCCACCACATTGAAAAATATCCCTGCTTTCTCATTTTAATGGCTTAATCTATAATTTACTTTTGTTTTATACATACATAAAACCATTGCATACCAAATTATCATACGTTTATCATTCCGCTTACAAAATGAATCTGCTTTTAGTGATGATCAAGTGCATTGATCATAAGAGGGGTAGCTGCAATGGAGGCCACTCAATCAGTTTGCAGAATAAAGCCACATTTATTGCCTTTCTTGTCAGTTGGTCGCAATCAAAGCTCCCGTGTCATTCTGTGCCAGGAACCAATCGCGCGTCTTGTATGAGTATCGGTGATGTGCAATTTCCCCTGAGTCAGGTTTTCCTTGCTGCAAAACATTCTCTCTCATAACTTAAAATTAAAAACCACAAATCTTTTAAATTTTAATTTCGATGCATAATTTAAAAAAAAAATGTTTCTCAACGCATCCGCAAACGTGAATTAGTGAGTGATCACTGTGTTTATACGAGTACTGTAAACACATGCACACTACAAAAACATCAAAATAATTATGTGAATTCTTGATAAAACTTGAATTGCATATTTAAACGACCAATGAAGAGTTGTTCCTATTTCCACAAGCATTTTTGTGAAATGTACAAAAAGTAAAACAAACAAACAAAAATCACCAGGATATATGGTAATTGTTATTTCAGTGAGATAACGGTCATTGGAAATGTGAGGGTCAGTGAGCAGTTGCCGTTTGTTTGAGCTTGTCCAGCTACAATTGCTAGAGAAGTAACCTTTTAGGGCACCCGAGGGTGTAGGGGTTTGCTCGCCCGAATTTGGTGCAGGCTAACGTGGGATGATTCCCGCTTGGTGGTGGTACGATTGGGTGTGCGAATGGTTGTCTGCCTCTCTGTGTTCCCTACGGCTTACTGCCGACCAGTCTAGAGTGTAGCCCTCCTTTCTCCCAAAGTCCGCTGAGATAGCTCCAGGGACCCCCACGAGTATACGCAGTGTGGAAAATAAATGAATTACTCCCTATAGACATTTTGTTCTAGGCTGTTGTCACTGGCATATAAACCGAGTGATCCGTTAAAGAGCTGTGAAATGAAATATACCCAACTATGCAGGTATTACCTGGATACACAGGGGGGGGGAAAGTGTGGCATTGCTCATTTGTAAAGTGGTCAGTCCTCAACTCAGGGTTTGATTACTTACCCTGGTGACTTCATCCAAATATCCTTGACCAAAATAACAAACCCCACATCACGCCGGATAGTGCATCATCAGCGGATACAAGATGATTCTAGCATCACTGCATTTTGAGTGCAATAAAGAAAGTTCCTATTCAAGGATAACTACATTTAACACTTTGAAATGGGGATTTTGGAGAAACAAAACCCCGTTGTACATAAGATATTAAAACATCTAAGCAAGAACTGAAATGTATTCTCACCTCATGGGTATAGACCCTGACAGGAACACCAAAGGCTCGAGCAAGTCCAAAATCTGCCAGTTTAATAACTCCCTTGTTATCAATCAAAAGATTCTGTGGCTTTAGGTCTCGATGCAGGACTCGTCGACAATGACAGAAATATATGCCTTCCAAAATCTGGTAGAGGTAGCTCTAAACAGATGTTGAAAATAATGTTATATGATGCAATAAATACTCCAGCAGTTGACCTAATTGTTAGCATACAAAATATTTGACACAAATTCATTAAAGAAAAAAAGTGACAAAGACGGGCATTTTTACAAGTTGAATAATTTTATATTTTGCATTTACAAAGACAGGCATATTAACTTCTTTATTATATTTACCCTAATAATGTGCTTTTGATTCCTAAAGTATCTCAGAAATTCCACACGTGATGATTTTTCCATTCAAGGGTGACGCGAATGGTTAGCAGGTCGGCCTAAAGGCTATGGGGTCCCGAGTTCAAATCCAGGTCACGTCCACCTGTGTGGAGTGTGCATGTTCTACCCAGGCCTGCGTGGGTTTCCTCCGAGTATTCCAGTTTCCTCCAACATGGTATGGGTGTGAGTGTGCATGGTTATCCGTTTCCTTGTGCCCTGGGGCTGTCATTGGGCAACATGGACTTTCAACTCCCTCCACTGATTTTCTAATGGGGTTGAGATCTAGAGACTGACTAGGCAGCTCCATGACCTTGAAATGCTTCTTACGAAGCCACTCTTTTGTTGCCCTCTGTTTGGGATCATTGTAAAGCTGAAAGACCCAGCCAAGTCTATTCTTCAATGTCCTTGCTGATGGAAGAAGATTTTCACTCAAAATATCCTGGTTCCTTTGCAGAGAAAAAGCATGAGGTTTGCCAATGGGTATGGTGTTCTTCGGGTGCAATTCAGTATTGTTTCTCCTCCAAACCCTACAACCTGTGTTTTTACCAAAAAGTTATATTTTGTTTTTTTCTGACCATACCACATTCTCCCAGTCCTCTTCTGAATCATCCCAATGCTCTCTAGCGAACCACAGACGGGCCTGGATGTGTCCTAGCTTCAGCAGGATTTCACGTGTAGGATTTGAGTACCTGGCGCCACATTTTTTTTATTTTTTTTTACTGATAGTAGCCTTTGTTTCTGTGGTCGCAGCTCTCAGTAGGTCATTCGCTAGGTCTCCCCGCTCCCACAGTTGATTTCTTTACACCAAGTGTTTTACCTATTGCAGATTCAGTCTTCCTAGCCTGGTGCAAGTCTACATTTTTATCACTGGTGTCCTTCGGCAGCTCTTTGTTCTCGGCCATAGTGGAATTTGGAGTGTGAGACTGAAGTTATGAAAAGGTGTCTTTTACACCGATAGTTAAAACAGATGCTATTAATACAGGTAACGAGTGGAGACCTCGCTAAAATATAGATCTTTTTGACAGCCAGATATCATGCTCGTAGGTGACCAAATACTTTTTTTCCCACACCAGTGTTCTCGTTACCTCTGCGTCCTGCGTCTGATACGCACAGCTTTTCTTCCAGACGCACAATTTCAAGTAATGTGCTTTTTTCGGACGCAAAGAAATTTTTATCAAAAAAAAAAACCAAAACACATATATCCGATAGCAAACCAATTTATTCCACATAATCTTTGCGAAATAATTCTCGCGAGACTAGCAGACACTAGCAGACACTAGCAGACGAAGGAGAGAAAGCGATAGCAAGAGTTTCGTAATAGTGTAAGAAAGATAAAAAATGTTTCAGAAAAAGCAAAACAGTCTGGATAGTTATTTCGCAGTTAAAAATACAACTAGTAAGAAAAGAACTGCAGAAGATTCGATCGATGATCATGAAGCAAATCGGGGGAAGCAAGGAAAAATACGCACATTTCAAAAGACTTTTGGCTGCAAAGAGAGGAGGATCTACGAGCTGAAAGACTAGTACAATGATAAATAAACCCTAACCCTAAACCATATAATAAATAAATTAAATCTGAATGTTTATATATCGTTGTTTATGTTTTATTTGCATCCGTAGTATGTTGGGACTCGTGACAAGTTTCCTGGGACGCACAGTTTTCAGACAAGCGAATCCCTGGGACTCGCAGTGTGCCAATTGTAAAATTATCACTGCCACACTAATTTGGAAATAAATGATTTAAAAATCAAATGTGATTTTCTGCTTTTTCCCCCCACATTCTGTCTCTCATGGTTGAGGTTTACCCATGTTGACAATTACAGGCCTTTCTAATCCTTTCAAATAGAATAACTTGCACAATTGGTGTTCTACTAAATTTAGATTTTAGAATTGCCTGAATTCACTTTAACAAAAAAAAAATCATTTTATTTCAAATGTCACCCGCTTGAGAGTCAGCCTACCATGCATCGATCTCAGAACTGTGAGCCAAACACGCTAACCACTAAGTGTTTAGAAAAAAGGAAAACAATAAATATTTATTTTATTTGGTAGTGACGGTCGAACGGTTCAAGTTGTATTCCCGTGCAACGCTCACCACTTTCTTACACGCATCAAGCTTCTTTATTATTGCCACTTTTGTTTCAAATGAAATGGCTTGCCTCTTCCTTGCACCTCCCTTACTAGAAGCCTTTCACTTTTCACCAGCCATGTTGAATTATGGATGCACGAGATTTTTAATGATATTTGTAATGATATTTGTGATATATTCTTTGCGCACCGGAGATACGTCACGCACTTCCACAACTTCCGCAATGCAACGAACTGGGCAGAGGAAGGTGGATGCTGGGTGAGCTGAGCTCTCAGCGGCATGCGTCGGTATTAGGGGCGGAAAGAAGCACTACACGGAAAAAGGCGTGCAATTCAAAATCGAACTTACGAACATTTTTCGACATAAATGCAATTTGCAGACATGTTCGTGAGTTGAATGTTCCTAAGTAGGGGAGCGTCTACACATATACACATTTATATATACACATGTACACACACACACGTGCACAAACACGCACACACACACACATATATACACATGTACACACACCTATATAGTTATATATATAAAAAAATATATATATATAAATACAGACATATATATTCATATATATAGAAATATATACATATATATACATATATACACACATATATATATATACAGTGGACCCTCGCTAATTGCGGGTAATGAGGACCGGGACACCCCCGCAGAAGGGTGAAACCGCGAAGTAGCCGGGCGCCAATAAAAAACGCTTATAGAAACGTATAACACGTGACCAAAACCACCACCAGGCTAATATGCTGTTCATCCAGGTGTTTTATTCCACATTAGAATGCAGGTTTTATGTTGGTGCATACAAACAAATCAAATATAGTATATATAGAGTAAAAAACTGCAAACGTAATAAATGTAAACTTTTATTCAGAAAACTCGGAAATTCAAAAACATCTTAGCAGAGTCACTCGCTCCTCGCATCATAGCCGAGTCACTCGATCCTTGTGGGCTTTGAAACCTGTCTTCTGAGGTTCGTCCTAGAAAAGAAATGTTCGGGACGGCATCCTCTTCCAGTAGAGTCCAGTTTCATCCATGTTGAAAACTTGCTCCGGGACATAGCCATTTTCTTCTATCATTCCCGACACATCCTCAACATAGCGCCTCGCTGCTGCTCCATGCAACGACACATTCCTTAGTCTGACTCGCCGCTTAAACCTCTCAAGCCAGCCCTTACTTCGGATTAAGTTTCCGTCCAGGCTGATTTGCTTCGCCATACAATCACGGATCCATATAACCTGTGCATGGAGAGTGTTTGGGAGGCATCACGAAGGGCTTCACAAAACGTTTACGCTTAACTTAGCGAGAAGCGTACTGTATAGCAAGAAATAGGCGTGAACTGAGAATGGGCATCCGTGGTGAATGGGCCAATGGGGAGTCAAGTATATTCAGTGAGCATTCAGCTGGCCAATCAGCTTGCGTTTATGCCCGTGATGCGGAAAAGACACAGCCATAATGCGGAAGTGACGCGGCCGTAATCCCCCATGATGCTTTGCGCATACATTCATTTTTTGTGTTTTTAAATTTATAAAATGATGAAATTACTAATTCAAATTGAATATTTTGTTTCCACACCCTGTAGGATGATGCAATTTATAACTTTAATTTAATATCTTTAATTTTCTTTTTCCTGAAAAAAATCAGCGAAGCTCTGCAGGCAGCAATACGTGGAACGCGAAGTAGCGAGGGTCCACTGTACACATATACACACATATACACATACATACATACACATACATACACATACATACACATACATACACCCACATACACACATACATACACACATACATACACACATACATACACACATACATACACACATACATACACACATACATACACACATACATACACACATACATACACACATACATACACACATACATACACACATACATACACACATACGCACGCATACACACACACACACGCATACAGATACATACATACATATAGACAGACACATACATACATACATACAGATACATACATACATATAGTCTATATGTATGTATGTATCTGTATGTATGTATGTATGTGTCTGTCTATATGTATGTATGTATCTGTATGCGTGTGTGTGTGTGTATGTATGTGTCTGTCTATATTATAGACAGACACATACATACATACACACACATACATACACATATATACACATATATACACATACACACAAACATATGCATACACATGCATACAGATACATACATACGTATAGACAGACATACATACATTCATACACACACACATACACATATACACACATATACACACACATGTACACACACATGTACACACACATACATAATTTCCAGTCATTTCGACAACTCATTTTTCTCTGAGTGATTGGAAGAGACACTGTCACAAAAAACATTCATGAAGTTTGGTTCTTTTATGACGTTATTATGGGTGAACAGAAAAAAAGTGATGAAATCTGCCTGGGTCAAAAATATACATACAACAGCGCTAATATTTTGTAACATGTCGCTGGAACATTTTCAATAAAATTAGGCAATTTTGGTAGCCATTCACATGCTTCTGGCAAGCTTCTGGTTAAATCTTTGACCACTCTTGACAGAATTGTTGCAGTTCGGTTAAGTTTGATGGCTTTCTGACATGGACTTGTTTCTTCAGGATTGTCCACAAGTACTCAATGGGGTTTAAGTCAGGGCCATGGGAAGGCCATTCGAAAACCTTAACTCTAGCCAGATTTAGCCATTCGATCACCACTTAATGCATGTTTGAAGTCATTGCCCTCTTGAAACACCCAACTGCGCCCAAGACCCAATCTTCAGGCTGATGACTTTAGGTTATCTTGAAGAGTTTAAAGGTAATCCTTCTTCTTCTTCTTCTTCTTCTTCTTCTTCTTCTTCTCTGTAAAGCACAATTTCCATTGGCAGCAATACAGCCCCACAGCTTAAGACTACCACCACTGTGCTTGATGGTAGGCATGGTGTACTTGGGGTTAAAGGCCTCACCTTTTCTACTCCAAACATATTGCTGGGCATTGTGGCCAAACAGCTCGATTATTGTTTTGTCTGGGCCAAACAGCTCGATTATTGTTTTGTCTGACCACAGAACTTTCCTCCAGAAGGTCTTATCTTTGTGCATGTGATCAGCAGCAAACTTCAGACGAGCCTTAAGGTAGAACTTTTGGAGCAAGGGTTTCCTTCTTGCACGCCAGCCTCTCAATCCATGGAAATGCAAAACACGCTTGACTGTGGACACTGAAACCTGTGTACGAGCAGCTTCTAATTCTTGGCAGATCTGCTCTTTGGTGACTTGCGGTTGAAACTTCCCCTTCCTGACCAATTTTCTCCCAGCAGCAGGTGATGCCTTGTGTTTTAGTCCTGATCATGGCAGTGACAAAACAGTGCCATGCAGTTTATACTTACAAACAATTGTTTGCACTGTTGCTCTTAGGGCCTGCAGCTGCTTTAAATTGGCTCCAAGTGACTTTCCCGACTTGTTCAAGTCAAGGATTCAATTTTTCAGATCCTTGCTGACCTCCTTTGACTTTCCAATTGTCGCGTTTGCATCCAATGAGCCCTATTTAAAGGGCATTAGAGAAGTCACCTGCTGTAGTCACTCATGATCACTCACAAGAAGTTATAAAGCCATGAAGCTCATTTCATTGGCACAACTTTCTAAGTCACCAAAATTGCTAATTCGTTTTTCTGTATGTATATTTTTGACCCAGCAGATTTTATCACTTTCTGTTATCCCATAATGAAGTCATAAAAACCACACTTCATGAGTGTTTTCTGTGACAAGGAAGTATCTATTCCAATCACTATCAGAGAAAAATCAGAGTTGTAGAAATAACTGGAAACTGACAAAATGAAATTGTTCTTCACAAGTGTATGGAAACTTTTGACCACAACTGTACATACATACACGCGTACACATACATACATACATACACGCGTACGCGTACACGTACATACATACACGCGTACGCGTACACGTACATACATACATACATACATACACGCACGTACATACATACATACACGCGTACACGTACGTACATACATACATACACGCGTACACGTACGTACATACATACATACACGCGTACACGTACGTACATACATACATACACGCGTACACGTACGTACATACATACATACACGCGTACACGTACGTACATACATACATACACGCGTACACGTACGTACATACATACATACACGCGTACACGTACGTACATACATACATACACGCGTACACGTACGTACATACATACATACACGCGTACACGTACGTACATACATACATACACGCGTACACGTACGTACATACATACACGCGTACACGTACGTACATACATACACGCGTACACGTACGTACATACATACACGCGTACACGTACGTACATACATACACGCGTACACGTACATACATACATACACGCGTACACGTACATACATACATACATACACGCGTACACGTACATACATACATACATACACGCGTACACGTACATACATACATACATACACGCGTACACGTACATACATACATACATACACGCGTACATGTACGTACATGCACGTACATGCACGTACGTACATGCACGTACGTACATGCACGTACGTACATGCACGTACGTACATGCACGTACGTACATGCACGTACGTACATGCACGTACGTACATGCACGTACGTACATGCACGTACGTACATGTACATACATACATACATGTACATACATACATGTACATACATACATACATGTACATACATACATACATGTACATACATACATACATGTACATACATACATACATGTACACACATACATACATGTACATACATACATATATACATGTACATACATACATACATGTACACACATACATATATACATGTACATACATACATATATACATGTACATACATACATACATACATACATACATATATACATGTACATACATACATACATACATACATACATGTACATACATACATGTACATACATGTACATACATACATGTACATACATACATACATGTACATACATACATACATGTACATACATACATACATGTACATACATACATGTACATACATACATACATGTACATACATGTACATACATACATACATGTACATACATACATACATGTACATACATACATACATGTACATACATACACATACATACATACATACATGTACATACATGCACATACATACATGTACACACATACATATATACATGTACATACATGTATGTATGTACATACATGTATGTATGTACATACATGTATGTATGTACATACATGTATGTATGTACATACATGTATGTATGTACATACATGTATGTATGTACATACATGTATGTATGTACATACATGTATGTATGTACATACATGTATGTATGTACATACATGTATGTATGTACATACATGTATGTATGTACATACATGTATGTATGTACATACATGTATGTATGTACATACATGTATGTATGTACATACATGTATGTATGTACATACATGTATGTATGTACATACATGTATGTATGTACATACATGTATGTATGTACATACATGTATGTATGTACATACATGTATGTATGTACATACATGTATGTATGTACATACATGTATGTATGTACATGTATGTATGTATGTACATGTATGTATGTATGTACATGTATGTATGTATGTACATGTATGTATGTATGTACATGTATGTATGTATGTACATGTATGTATGTATGTACATGTATGTATGTATGTACATGTATGTATGTATGTACATGTATGTATGTATGTACATGTATGTATGTATGTACATGTATGTATGTATGTACATGTATGTATGTATGTACATGTATGTATGTATGTACATGTATGTATGTATGTACATGTATGTATGTATGTACATGTATGTATGTATGTACATGTATGTATGTACATACATACATACATGTACATACATACATACATGTACATACATACATACATGTACATACATACATGTACATACATACATGTACATACATACATGTACATACATACATGTACATACATACATGTACATACATACATACATGTACATACATACATACATACATGTACATACATGCACATACATGTACATACATACATACATACATGTACATACATGCACATACATGTACATACATGTACATACATGCACATACATGTACATACATGTACATAC
Source organism: Stigmatopora nigra (assembly GCF_051989575.1). NCBI lineage: Eukaryota > Metazoa > Chordata > Actinopteri > Syngnathiformes > Syngnathidae > Stigmatopora > Stigmatopora nigra. Next base: position 791,111 of record NC_135519.1, on the reverse strand, counting down.
ATGTACATACATACATACATGTACATACATACATACATACATACATGTACATACATACATACATACATGTACATACATACATACATACATACATGTACATACATACATACATACATGTACATACATACATACATACATGTACATACATGTACATACATACATGTACATACATGTACATACATACATACATACATACATACATACATACATACATACATACATACATACATGTACATACATGTACATACATGTACATACATACATACATGTACATACATACATACATACATACATACATACATACATACATACATACATACATACATACATACATACATACATACATGTACATACATACATGTACATACATACATACATACATGTACATACATACATACATACATGTACATACATACATACATACATACATACATACATACATACATGTACATACATACATACATACATACATACATACATACATACATACATACATACATACATACATACATACATACATACATACATGTACATACATACATCTACATACATACATACATACATACATACATCCATGTACATACATACATACATACATGTACATACATACATACATACATGTACATACATACATACATACATGTACATACATACATACATCCATGTACATACATACATACATACATGTACATACATACATACATACATGTACATACATACATACATACATGTACATACATACATACATACATGTACATACATACATGTACATACATGTACATACATACATGTACATACATACATACATACATGTACATACATACATACATACATGTACATACATACATACATGTACATACATACATACATGTACATACATACATACATGTACATACATACATACATGTACATACATACATACATGTACATACATACATACATGTACATACATACATACATGTACATACATACATACATACATACATACATACATACATACATACATACATACATACATACATACATACATACATACATACATACATGTACATACATACATACATACATACATACATACATACATACATACATACATACATACATACATACATACATGTACATACATACATACATGTACATACATACATACATGTACATACATACATACATACATACATGTACATACATACATACATACATACATGTACATACATACATACATACATGTACATACATACATACATACATACATACATGTACATACATACATACATACATGTACATACATACATACATGTACATACATACATACATACATACATACATGTACATACATACATACATACATACATGTACATACATACATACATACATACATACATGTACATACATACATACATACATGTACATACATACATACATACATACATGTACATACATACATACATACATACATACATACATACATACATACATACATACATATACATACATACATACATGTACATACATACATACATGTACATACATACATACATGTACATACATACATACATGTACATACATACATGTACATACATACATACATGTACATACATACATACATGTACATACATACATACATGTACATACATACATACATGTACATACATACATACATGTACATACATACATACATACATACATACATACATGTACATACATACATACATACATACATGTACATACATACATACATACATACATACATACATGTACATACATACATACATACATACATACATACATACATACATACATACATACATACATACATACATACATACATACATGTACATACATACATACATACATACATACATACATACATACATGTACATACATACATACATACATACATACATACATGTACATACATACATACATACATGTACATACATACATACATACATGTACATACATACATACATACATACATACATACATACATGTACATACATACATACATACATACATACATGTACATACATACATACATACATACATACATACATACATACATACATACATACATACATACATACATACATACATACATACATACATACATACACATACATACATACATACATACACATACATACATACATACATACACATACATACATACATACATACATACACATACATACACATACATACATACATACATACATACATACATACATACATACATGTACATACATACATACATGTACATACATACATACATGTACATACATGTACATACATACATGTACATACATGTACATACATACATACATACATGTACATACATACATGTACAAACATTCATACATACATACATGTACATACATACATACATGTACATACATACATACATGTACATACATACATACATGTACATACATACATACATGTACATACATACATACATGTACATACATACATACATGTACATACATACATACATGTACATACATACATACATGTACATACATACATACATGTACATACATACATACATGTACATACATACATACATGTACATACATACATACATGTACATACATACATACATGTACATACATACATACATGTACATACATACATACATACATGTACATACATACATACATACATGTACATACATACATACATACATGTACATACATACATACATACATGTACATACATACATACATACATGTACATACATACATACATACATACATATACATACATACATACATGTACATACATACATACATGTACATACATACATACATGTACATACATACATACATGTACATACATACATACATGTACATACATACATACATGTACATACATACATACATGTACATACATACATACATGTACATACATACATACATGTACATACATACATACATGTACATACATACATACATGTACATACATACATACATGTACATACATACATACACGTACATACATACATACACGTACATACATACATACACGTACATACATACATACACATACATACATACATACACATACATACATACATACACATACATACATACATACACATACATACATACATACACATACATACATACATGTACATACATACATACATGTACATACATACATACATGTACATACATACATACATGTACATACATACATACATGTACATACATACATACATGTACATACATACATACATGTACATACATACATACATGTACATACATACATACATGTACATACATACATACATACATACATACATACATACATACATACATACATACGTACATACATACATACATACATACATACATACATACGTACATACATACATACATACATACGTACATACATACATACATACATGTACATACATACATACATACATACATACATACATGTACATACATACATACATACATGTACATACATACATACATACATACATACATACATACATGTACATACATACATACATGTACATACATACATACATGTACATACATACATACATGTACATACATACATACATGTACATACATACATACATGTACATACATACATGTACATACATACATGTACATACATACATGTACATACATACATGTACATACATACATGTACATACATACATGTACATACATACATGTACATACATACATGTACATACATACATGTACATACATACATGTACATACATACATACATACATACATACATACATACATACATACATACATACATACATACATACATACATACATACATACATACATACATACATACATACATACATACATACATACATACATACATACATACATACATACATACATACATACATGTACATACATACATACATACATACATACATACATACATACATACATACATACATACATACATACATACATACATACATACATACATACATACATACATACATACATACATACATACATACATACATACATACATACATACATACATACATACATACATACATACATACATACATACATACATACATACATACATACATACATACAATATTTTCGCGAGAAATTGTAAAATTCAACAATTTTAGGGTGTGGCTTATATGCGGGTAAATCCGAATTTGTATCGGCGCAAAAACATGTATGGTAGTTACAGTAGCGGTTATTCGAGTGTGCATTTTTTTCTCCTATATTCACATGGACCGTACATAACAAAAAAGGAAACATTAGCAACAAAACATCTTTACTGTGACAGGATTAAGATTGTTCTCGTGTAATATTACAATTTTAATTTTTATTGTAATAGTAGAACATATGACTAATTTTGACGAACACTGTCGGATACAGAAGACTTTGACGTGTTTGTAGATTTTCTTAATAATTTGACGTATTTTTTCTTGGAAACTCATTACGTCAATAAAACAAAATCACACTTCGTTTTCTTCTTTTTGCCTTCTTTTAAAACTTACGCTAGGATGTATGCTAACATGTGTCACGCTAGCACAACAGTTGCATGTTTTTCGAAACTAAGCACTTTATGTATTGACAAAAAAACTGAAAATACACCCGTAACTGAGACAGTCAGTTTGAAAATACGGTAATTAGCTGCTTTCTCGTTATTGCTGAGATATCAATCCAGCCATCTTCTCTGTGGTGGGAAAATGCATCTGAATGCCCGACAGGCTTAAAAGTAATAGGGGAAACTCCAGTAAACTAACTTGACTCAGTTAAGGATAGCAAACAATGACCAGATGAAATAAGCGTGCTTAAAAAAAAAAAAGGAGTTACCTTGACTAACATTGGATCCATGTACTGTCCAGAAGGTATCGAATCCAGGTATTTCTTGAGGTCCATGGATAGGAACTCAAAGATGAGATATAGACGAGACTCCTGCATCAGGACATCTAGGAGTCTGTAGAAACAAGCACTGATTCAATTAACACTGAATGAACTCATTTCCACAAAGCATTTCATGTTGTACAGTGTTACCTCTGCGTAGGAATGCTTCTACGTACGGAATTTTTAGGTTACGAAATACAATATTCAAGAACAAGAACCAAGTTCCAAAATCACCTAAAGCATAAATACATTTCCTGTAGCTGTTATTTCGAAATTGGCACAGCAGCGGTGCATTCTGCTTGACAATCTCCTAACACTGGCTATCCAACAACAAAAATTCTCCTTTGAATAAAATAAAAAAAACATGCTTGAACTCCGTCACCACGGACAGAATTCTACGTTTTTTTTGTTTCATTGTTTTTATTTTATTTAAGTGTGGGTAAAACAACTTTTTCCATAATTTAAAATTACTGGTCAAAACAAAATTAAAAAGCAGGCCCTTTTATCTAACCATGACAGAAATTGCAAGGCGATACGGCTGTAACCCAACAACCCTCGCACGCCCCACAGATCAAAACTAGAGTGGTGTTGTTTTGTTGGACATCTGCGCTCGGTGTGAATTGTCAATTTTGAATAGTATGTTCAAACGAAAGGGTGTCCCATATGTGCAGTTGCCACCAGGACACCGTAGGCTGCAGGTCGCTGATCAACCATTTAGTCGTGTTATTGACTCTCGGCCGCATGTCTTGGACACTAAGGTAAAGTCAACCGATCACCACCTGATTGCGAATTAACATTGGTGGCGGGGGAAGATGCCTGTAAAGTAAACCCAAACGTGAGTCAGAAAGGTTTGCAACTACCACATCCAACAAAGCGTCGTTCGATTACATTGAGTAAGGATGGACCATGTGGTGGCATCAATCCCAGAACCCACTGGTGAACACTGGAAGTAAGGGATGCTGTTGGAGCCCTATCTAAACATTTTGGAGCGGGGGACTACGGAGGCAGCTGATGGGTACCAACTGGCAAAAGAGGACACGTCTTTGGTGGTGTCTGAAGCAAAAACCCAGGAGGAGTTCGGTGAAGATACGTAGAACGACATCCAAATTGTTTCAAGGACATTTTATTTCTCCATCTGACACATCCCAGGAGTGGAATGCAGTTCATCTTTTAGCCCAGTGTATAGTGGTGATTGGGGCTGCTGAAGTGAGGATGTTGAGAATAGGTGGGCATTCTACATTAAAAACCTCAACTAAACCAACACATCTTTCCATGAGTGAGCCAGATCCCCCAATTTCTGGGTTTGAAGTCACCAAGGCGGCTAAAGAGCTCCTTGGTGACAAGGTCTGGGGTGGAGGAAATCCACCCAGAGATGATGGTTCTGTATATTGTGGGGCTGTCTCGGTTGACATGCCTCTGCAACATGGCGTTGACATTGAGAACAGCATCTGTGGATTGGCAGATCTTTTGTAAACAGGGTACCAGAGTGTTTATAATTATAAATAGGGAGAAAAAAATATAATCCTCCCCGAGAAGGTCTATTCGTGAAGTCTGGAGAGGAGCATCTGCTGGGAAATCAAATCTCAGATTGAAAAGGGGCAGTATAATTGCCGTTCATG
>NC_135519.1:739615-774615 GCF_051989575.1 Stigmatopora nigra | reverse complement strand
CGATTTTTTTTATTGAATAAAAATAACAAAAAATGGGTAGTTTTGTGAATATTGGTTGGGAGTGAATTAATAGAATAGTGTATATGTGCATGTCCTGCATTTTATCAGTGACTATTGTTTTTTTTTTTTTTTTAAATCATTTTACAAATTAAATTACATCCATTTTAGTTCCACAGGGAAAAAATGAAAATTACAACCAACCTTCTCCAATTTTCTCTATTCGCAAATAGTCGTCCATTGCTGGTGGGAGAGAGCAGTCAGATTACACGCCATATTTTTCCACTGGTTTTACCTTGTCAAATACCATCAACTATTCATTAAACTAGTAATACCAAGTGAAACACCGTGCCGAAAAACTAATATGCATGTTTGAAACGGCATATATTTTGCGTAAAGTATTTTACTAAATACATTCCTGAGTTCTTGTCTCAGTAATTAGTAGTTGAAAGTGAACTTTGACAAACACACCGGTTACCATCACCTCCACTAAGAAACTCTTGAAAATATACGTAATATTTAGTAACTACGACTAATTCACCTACTGAAGTTGGAAAATCTAGACTCCGTCACGAAATAAAATTGAAACGAAAACAATATAAGGGTAATTTACGAAGATAAATAAAGACAAAATAAGACAATATTACCCGTATTGGATGCTTTGCGTCGTTGCGTATGCGTTTTGTGAAACAGGTCAAGTCGCCACTCGAATACCGCTCGCACTAACATTTTTTGAATTAGACGCGACCCCATGTGTTAGAAAAGCGCCAATAAGATTGCGCTACGTTTTTCAAAACCACCAATCAAAACGGAAGTCTGTCGCATGGGTTTGTGCATAGGAGGAAAAAAATACTAAGAAAGCCGGAAACATTTCACAATAATTTTAATCCAGTCGTTCTTAACCTTGGCCCAAGAAGCCGAACAGCGTCCGGTTCTCGTTAAAGGAAATAAGCAACTAAATGGCTTCAGTTTTATAGCATTATTTGAATTTTGTAATATTTCAATGTGGACCTGTTGTTCATAATTTTTCAATTTTAATCTCATACTATAAAGTTTTTTTTTAATATTAACATTTTTCTCTTGGAACATTGCAATGTATGACAAAACATATGACATTAAAATGCAATCTGCCAAATTATATTTAAATATAATTTATTATTTGTTTTAATGGGCCCTGATGAATTTAAGTATGTTTTAAGAGAGAATAAAAATAATAGAAACTTGAAACGAGGCAAAGTGTCATGTGCTGCTGAATGGTGACGTGCATGTTAATATAAAAAAAACTTTATATATATATATATATATATATATATATATATATATATATATATATATATATATATATATATATATATATATATATATATATATATATATATATATATATATATATATATATATATATATATATATATATATATATATATATATATATATAATATATATAAAAATACACATATCTATATATATATATACACATCTATATACATACACATATACCCATACACACGCATACACATACACACATATACACATACACACATGTACACATACACATTTGTACACGTATATATATGTATATATATATATATAAATATCACTATATATATATCACTAACTACAAGAACAATTCCATGTCTGTAAACGCGAATGTCTCACTAGCGGAGGAACTGAACCATTTCTTTGCCCGCTTTGAATCTGACAAATCAAACCAAGTGTCAACACTCCCACCACCACCCTGCGACAATACACTGGAGTTTCAGGAACAGGAAGTGAGACTGGAAATGCAGTCTGTGAACACCAAGAAGGCTGCTGGTCCAGACGGAATACCTGGCAAAGTGCTCAAAGCCTGTGCTGAACAGCTGGCAGGAGTCTTCACGGACATTTTCAATCGGTCCTTGCAACAATCCATCGTTCCTGCCTGCCTAAAATCTGCCACCATCATTCCTGTCCCCAAAAAGCCAACCATCGGCAGCTTGAACGATTACAGGCCTGTTGCTCTCACGCCTGTGATCATGAAGTGCTTTGAAAAGTTGGTGGCCCGACACATCAGAAAGACAATCCCCCCCTCAGTTGACCCGCACCAGTTTGCTTATAGGGAAAACAGGTCCACTGAGGATGCTATCGCCGTGGCTCTTCACACAGCACTGAGCCACCTGGAGCACCAGGGAAACTATGTGAGGATCCTTTTCATAGACTACAGCTCAGCCTTCAACACCATCAAGCCGGACATCCTGAAGGACAAACTCTACCACCTTGGACTATCCTCTTCAATCTGCTGCTGGATAAAGAACTTCTTGACTGGCTCACCACAAGGCTGTGTACTGAGTTCTCTCCTGTACTCCCTGTACACATACGACTGCATACCAGCCCACCAGTCAAACTCTATCATCAAATTCGCCGACGACACCACTGTGATCGGACTCATCTCAGGCGGGGATGAGTCAGCTTACAGAGACGAGGTCGACAAACTGTCTTCTTGGTGCTCGGCGAACAATCTTACACTAAATACCGCAAAGACTAAAGAAATAATCCTGGACTTTCGCAAGCGCAGCACAGACCTGGCCCCACTCCTCATTAACGGAGTATGTGTAGACAGGGTCCAATCGTTCAAATTCCTGGGAGTCCACGTCACGGATAGGCTCTCCTGGTCCACAAACACCACAGTGTCAGTGAAGAAGGCCCAGAAACGACTCAACTTTCTCAGGGTACTGAGAAGGGACAAGTTGGACACCAAGCTTCTGGCAACCTTCTACAGAGCCACTGTGGAGAGCATCCTGACTTACGGCATTACAGTGTGGTATACCGGAAGCACGGCAGCAGACAAAAAAGCCATACGGAGGGTGATAAACACTGCCCAGAAGATCGTCGGCTGCTCTCTGCCATCGCTAGAAGACATTGCCAACCCCCGATACCTCAGAAGAGCCGGGTCCATTGTTGGAGACCCATACCACCCTGGACACGGCCTGTTCCAGTTGCTTCCATCTGGCAGACGCTACAGGTCCTACAAAGCACGGACAAACTCAAACTCAAGGACAGCTTCTTCCCAACAGCCATCAGGTCTCTGAACCTGCAGCAACACGTGACGTGACGACTACACATATCCCTACTATGAAATTAAGTCAAGTCGAATTGAAGTAACAGGAAGGTCGTTTGGTGCAGATCTACCTTCCACAGGATGACTGAGGGAGGGTAAGTATAAAGACTGAGAGGTAAGTGATCCATCTTATTCTTGTTGGCATCGGTGAGGCAACTTGTAGTCGCCGGAAAATGGCGCTCAAGGCGGAGAGCTAACAAGTATGAATATGTCATAAATAAATGTCATAAATGTGTCTGGCCTGGGAAGACGAACTTGTGGAGAAGCACTATACAATTTCGTCATACGCTGCTGAGGGTACGATGACTACTAGGCTTTTTGTCAAGTCAATGATGACGACAATGCCTATGTCTGATTTTCATTTTTCATATATATATATATATATATATATATATATATATATATATATATATATATATATATATATATATATATATATATATATATATATATATATATATATATATATATATATATATATATATATATATATATATATATATATATATATATATACATATATATACGTGTACAAATGTGTATGTGTACATGTGTGTATGTGTGTATGTGTATATGTGTATATGTGTATATGTATGTATGTATGTATATAGATATGTATATATATATATATATATATATATATATATATATATATATATATATATATATATATATATATATATATATATATATATATATATATATATATATATGTGTGTATATATAGATATGTGTATTTATATATATATATATATATATATATATATATATATGTGTGTATATATAGATATGTGTATTTATATATATATATATATATATATATATATATATATATATATATATATATATATATATATATATATATATATATATATATATATATATATATATATATATATATATATATATATATATATATATAATCATCTAATGGACAATTAAAAGCCCTGAAGGAACAAACATTGTGAAACTGTAACATTTGTGTCATTCTCAATACCTTTGGCCATGGCTGTAAAATACAGAGTAATCACCATGATCTCAGCTGTCCTTTTGCTTGCTTTGGGGCTCTACACCTACGATCATAACAAATTAACACTTAATGTGTAGGAGTAATAGTGATAAAATGGACATTAAAGGTAATATACTACCAAAAGAGCTGAGTCTGTAGAGACCGCTGTTCACCAAATAACCAAGAGGATGACACTCCCTTCTTTTCTCAGAGGAATGCACTTCTGAGAAACCAGGTCCCCCCCACACCTTACGGATGTTGAGCACAGTACGATGGACTGCTGACAAGTCATAGAACGGCTTTTTGCTTTGTCCTCAACATGTATAATAATGCCTGCAAAACAGACTGGCATTCTATTGTCTCTGCTATGACTAAGATCGACTGTACCCGTGTGCTGTCGGCTATTCCTCTGAAAGGTTAATAAAGTACTCTTGCTCTTGTTTGAGTTCTTATCTGGGAATGAACATGCATTGAATGGAAATAATGAGTGAAAAGGTGTTTTTTTTGTTCCTAAGATGGTGCTGGAGGCGGCAGCAGTAGCTCTGTCAGCTCTTATTCGTTTTTGTGTTTTACAGCCTTTCTATCTTTTGTTATTAAATTTTAATATTTCTTAATTCATTCTTGTTTACTTTACTTTGCACTTTATACATTTTACTTTAATGTTTTTTACAACTTGCTTTCTTCTATGAAGTTGGTTTTCTTTCTGCTAGTTCTTTTTTGGAACCATTCAGCCATGCTTCCTTTCAGGAGCGGCTCGTTTGCCCCTCCTGGCTTGACGTCATTTTCATTTCAGCTGTGTTCAATTACATGATTACGTTCCTGAGTTATTTAAGGGCTACGGTTAGTGTTAGTCGTTGTCGGAATGACTTCGCATCATGCTGACGCCACTACCTACACGCCACGCCGAGACGTAGCCTACGGCGCTTTATGGTAGATTACTACATGTTTCATTTCAGTTGCATTTGGTTTATTCAAACACCTGTTGTTTTGTAAGTTTTGTTGAGTTACAGTGTACCCTCGCTACTTTGCGGTTCAGCTATCGCGGACTCAGAGCTTCGCGGATTTTTTTGGGGAAAAAAATAAAAAATACAAATACAAATATTACATTGAAACAACATATTTTTCAGTTTTTTTGTTATAACATGAATTTCACTCTCTCTACCCGTATTCTATATGGTGTACTGTATACAGGGGGGTAATTTTTTTTTTAATTAAACAAAATAATTAAAAAAATAAATTTGGAACAAAATTCAAATTAAGCATTTTTTGAAGGGGAATCCCTACTTCGCGGAAATTCACTTATCGCAGGTGGTCCCGGTCCCCAATAACATAAGGATAAGCGAAAGAACACTGTATTAAACCAAGCCAACAATGAGAACAGAACGTTCTCAATCTCTCCAGCGCCACCGCGTATAGGTAACAATTCCCCCGGTCGCGCCATGTAGCATGGCAGACCGTAACAGATCAATCCGACCAAATGGAGCCACCCATGCTCGTGCCGACGCGCTCGTCGACACCAGCCATCCTCTTTCAAGCCACCAGACCACATGGAATTAATGAGAAGCCCCTCAAGCTCACATGGGGAGTTCAATATGGACACGCCGTGGGGGAGGCACCGCAGTTAATCTCCCATGTTATTTGATGACAAGATCCAATGGATCTTATTCTCAATGGAGGGACTCCGATTATTCTGATGAGGATGACGGTGAGCTAATTGATTTTTTTGCCGGAGATTCTGACTCGGACAGTGATTTTTTAGATCAATCCGGGTCCCGATACGCTCCATCGGAGAATGATGACCCTTACTTTTTGCCGATTATTCCAACCCGGATTACACCGACCAGCCTCTGCATGGTCGGCATGCCGCCTACAGTGGGCCACCGCGTGGCGGCCATAGGAGAGGCTCAGGGAGGAGCTTCGACCTCCGGCCGTCTTGTCTGTGTGGGGAGGCGCAGCAGCGAGATTTTTCACCTTGTCGTCTGGCCATCTACAATGGGCCACCACGTGACGGCGGGTGTGCTGTGCCATCCTCCCGGAGGAGGCGGCGAGCGCCGTGCCGCAGGCCGAAGCGAAAGGAGGGCCTGGACACTCGAGCCCCTGACCTAGTTCCTCGCCCGACCTCGCCCATCCAAGCTCCTCGCCCGACCACGCCGTTCCAAGCATCCCAAATTCCTGTGCCGAAGCCACGCAAACACCTCCCGTTGCCACTGGGGCCACCAGTCGCACCCGTTTCAAAGCCACGAACCAGGCTTCTGGTGCCAGCTCGTCTGCCAAGCACTGTTCTGCTAAGCACCGTTCTGCCTAGCACCGTTCTGCCTAGCACCGTTCTGCCAAGCACCGTTTTGCCAAGCACCGTTCTGCCAAACGCCGTTCTGCCAAGCACCGTTCTGCTGAGCACCGTTCTGCCAAGCACCGATCTGCCAAGCACCGTTTTGCCAAGCACCGTTCCACCAAACACTGTTCCGGCAAGCACCGTTCTGCCAAACACCGTTCTGCCAAACACCATTCTGCCAAACACCGTTCTGCCAAGCACAGTTCTGCCAAACACTGTTCTGCCAAGCACCGTTCTGCCAAGCACCGACCGCTCTGCTCATCTCGTTTCTGGCCAGCGCGGACGCCCCGCCGGACCGGCTACGCCCACGCCTCATTTCTGGCCGGCGCGGACGCCCGCCGGACCGGCCACGCTCACTCCTCGTCACCGGCCTGCGTGGACGCCCGCCGGAATGACCACTGCCTCGTCTCGTTTCTGGCCGGCGCGGACGCCCGCCGGACCGGCCACGCTCACTCCTCGTCATCGGCCTGCGCCGACGCCCGCCGGAATGACCACTGCCTCGTCTCTTTTCTGGCTGGCGCGGACGCCCGCCGGACCAACCACTTCCTTGTCGTTCACAGGCTGGCGTGGACACCCCCCAGACGACGACCGTAACACTTCCGCTATTATACACATGGGATCAGCTGTGTACAATACGCAGCAAAAAGAGCAACACCTCGATGCCGCTGGGAATCCAGAGCTGGACAAAAGTACCGGGACAAGAAGTGTTGCTTTAGAACAGATACCAATTACGGCCCGCGGGCCTGTTGGGCTTTTTAATCCGGCCCGTTAGGCTTTTTAATCTGGCCTGTTGACGTTGTCCAAATGATGTTTTTTCCCCCCAAGATGGCGCCGTTACGCGGTAACCAGTGCCAGTAGCTCTGTCCACGCTCATTTGTTTTTCGTGTTTTACAGCCCCTCTATTTTTTTTAAATACATTTTTAATATTTCTTTATACATTTCTTTTTACTTTACTTTGTACTTTATACTATTTTACTTTAATGATGAGTGATGAGTATGTTAATAATTTAGTCATTTTTTTCTGTTTATGTTTCATATGTACTGTTAATGGCTGCAGATTTTTATATGTATTGTATCTTGTGCTGACCCGGCCCATATGTCGAATTTTTATAGTCAATGTGGACCCCGGGCCAAAAAGTTTGCCCACTCCTGCGTTACAAAAGTAGGGGTCATCACTATCCTCCGGTGGAGCGTATCGGGCCCGAATTGGTCTAGGAAATCACTGTCCAAAACTCCGGCAAACAAATTATCAAAATATTCAGAGTCCGTCCATTGAGAAAAAAATCCGCTGGAGCTTGACATCAGGTAACATGGGCAGTGAACTGTGGGTGTCGGCACCTGGGTATCATGACTTAACTGTACTGGCAGGCCAGTTCGACGGGCTGAGCGGTAGGAGGGTGTAAGGGTGGGTGGAGGATCAGAATTTCCTCCGAGCCGGGATTCTTGTGCTGCAAATATGTCCCTCGTGTCCATTATACATGTGTCCATTATAAATCCCCTAAATGATTCTGAAGGGTTTTTCATTAATTCCATGTGGTCGGGGGGCTTCAAGGAGGATGGCTGACATAGAGACGAGCATGGGCGGCATCCCGTTGGGTCCATGTGGTCGGAACGATCTGTTGCAGTCGTGCCGCGTCAACATGGCGTGGCCGGGGGAGGTTGGACCCATTCGCAGGAATGTGGGAATGAACGGGACGGTCCTTTCTCATGGTGGTAGGTTTGATGACTCAAAACAAGGTTTAAAAACAACAAGGGCTTGAATATACCAAACGTAACTGAACCGAAGCATGGGGAATAATACCTTGTAGCGAAGTATGCTAAGACACGGCGTGTCGTGCAGGAAGTTACGTCATGGATATACGCAATATCCGATAGTGACTACCACTTCCGTCGCACTTAAATACCTGCATCAGGAAGTAATCAAGGATTGTCTGCAGTTGATTGTTGTTGTTGTTGTAGAGGCAGCGCCCAGGTGGCCCTAACATAGGGTACGCCTGGCTAGCGCTAGCACCTTGGACGGCTCAGTCACCAGCACGTCCAGGGGGGTGAGGCGACACCGAAGATCTGGAGGCGGAGGGAAGAAAGGCCGGGGCAACGCTGGAGCCAATGTTCGAGGTCTTGCGTCTCTTCCCGGCAGAGGGGGCAGGTTGGGTCGAGGGTGGGGTTGAGAAGGTGACGGTAGGCTCTCAGGCTTGGGTGGTGGCCCGAGCGGAGGCGGGCGATGAGAACCGCGTCGCTCCGGTTCTTCACGCGCGCACAGTCTAGGCACCAGTTATATTTTGGGTAGACGACCGCTGCGCGATGATCCGGTCTTGGTGGATTGTCGCGAATTAGTCGTCTGATGGCTGCCTTGGCTGGGGCGAATGAGATTGGTCGTGGCTCATCGACCTTGGAGGAGGCGGCTTCTTTCGCTAGGGCGTCTGCCATCTCGTTCCCAGGCAACCCGCAGTGACCTGGGGTCCACAGGAGGGCTGTCCGAGCCCTGCGCTGGTTCAGCAGACGACGGATTTCGCCGGTGTCGGCCGAGTGGCTGGCGATGGCAGTCAGGAGTGATTGACTGTCCGAGCACACTGCGACGTCACCAGCTATGTTCGTGTCAGTTAGCCATTGCAGGGCCATCGTCATGGCCGCCTTCTCTTCCTCGAAGGAGGACGTGAAAGGGGCCCCACGCATCGGCTTTGAGTGCGTGGTGATTGGGTCTGCCGGATCTCCAGTGGTGACGATCATCGCCGCCCCGCCGGCCCTTGTTCCATCGGTAGCAGAGCCGTCGGTGTAGATGGTGACCTCTGGTGCGACTGCACGGATGGCGGAGATGGCACGTTCCCGAAGGACTGGCGGGGGATCGAGTTTTGTGGCACTCCCAAGGGTTGCAGAGACCGTCCAGAGGTCGGTTTTTCTGCCAGCCCCAGTCTTTTGTGGTCAGAGAGGCAAGGATGCGGTTTCGGGAAGCCACTGTCTTGGTGACGGCCTTCACGTGTGGCCCGAAACTCAGGTACCTGTCGAGCTTTACCCCAAGGAATTTGGGGGTGGGGTTGAAGCGCAGGCTCGTTGTTCCCACAGTGACGGACGGGGTCCAGGAAGCCTCCCTTGGGTCGGTTGAGAAGAAAGTGACCTCACTCTTCGAGGCACTCAACTTCATCTTCTTTTTGCAGCTCCACTCGCAGACAGCTCCGACTGCGTTCTAGATCGCCGCCTCAGCGTCTTCCTTGCGTGTACTCTGTGCCAGCAGGGCAACATCGTCGGCATAAAGCGCGATGTCGACATCTGCTGGGATGACTCTTCGGAGGTTGTTGATGTATAACACGAAGAAGAGGGGTGCAAGGACAGAGCCTTGGGGGAGACTTTGGCGCAGTGGAACGGACTCTCCCCGTTTATTAGGACCCTGGCTCGGCGGTCGGAGAGGAAGCTCTTTAACCACCGGGAAGTTTGGGCTGGCATGCCTGCGTCCAGCGCCGTCAGGAGGAGATCCTCCTTCCAGACACGGTCGTAGGCTTTGCTGTAGTCCAGCAGGGCCATCACTCCGCGGAGCGGTTTTTTCCGTTGGAAGCCGTCGCTAATGGTCTGCGTGACGTGGAGGATCTGGTCTTCGCAGCTCCTCAGTGTGCGGAAGCCCGTCTGCTCTCTGCAGATCCAACCTCCGGTTTCTGCCTCGTAGTACACTCGGTTGTGGATGATTCTCTCGAGGGTCTTCACCACGCACGAGGTCAGGCTGATTGGACGATAGGAGGGGATGTCACTGGCAGGTTTGCCAGTCTTCCTGAGAGGTAGGATGGTTGCCTCTCTCCATGCCTGCGGGCAGGAACCGGACCTGAAGGATTCATTGAAGATTCCCAGGAGTTCCCGCCTGGCCGCAGGTCCCAGCGCCTTGATGAAGGATGGGGGGGATATCGTCAGGGCCTGGGGCGCTCGTCGGTCGCATCTGATGGATTGCAGTTTTGAGCTCCCGCTCGCTGAAATCCGCGCAGCTCTCGCCGTCAGCTGATGGGGCATCCAGCCGTTGCTTCGCTTCTCGGATGCGGCGTCGTTCTTCTTTGGAGAAGGAGAGTCTGCACACTGCGGCATAGTGCTTTTCAAAAACATCGGCTTTCCCCACGTTGGTGGTGTAGAGGCGGCCGTTGTGTTGCAAGGACTCAGTGAGCGCGCAGTTATCTGATCCGCTGAGAGAGCGGATCAATCGCCACGTTTTGCTGGTGTCCGGGTTGAACTCCAGCTCCTCCAATAGGGCAGCCCACTTTGCTTCCTTGGCCGACCGGGTGAGTGAGTTCACTTTTCTGCAAGCGGCCAGCCAGTCTTCTCTGTGGGTGCTATGGAGCGGCGTAGGCGATTGCGGTCTTTGATAGCAGATCTCTCGTCAGCCGACATCCAGGTATTGCTCGTCTTGCCTCTCCGGGATTTGCCAACGACGCGCTTCCCCACCTCCTTCAACAGAGTCGTGAAGCGGGAGAGGCGGTTGGTCAGCGGCGGGGGCGTGTTGGTTCCAAAACTCAGTACTGCATCTTCTACGTCTTGAGTGAAGGTTGCCCAGTCGACGTCTTTGTGGTTCCACCGTGCCGTTGGTAGGGGCGGGCACGACGGGCGGACGACACAGGCCACTGAGATGGACAGGGGTAGGTGGTCGGATCCAATGTCCTCATCAACAGTCCATTCGGCATGGTTGGCGAGCCGCGGGTGGGCAAAGGTGAGGTCGGGTGTGCTAAGCCCGCCGGTGCTTCGGTTCATCCTTGTTGCCGACCCGTTGTTAAGGAGTGTGATGGAGTTCCTCAGCAGCCAGTCCTCGATGTCGGCCCCACGCTTGTCGCTTGGCTGGTTGTAGTCCCAGAGGCCGGAGTGGGCGTTTAGGTCACCGCCGATGATCACGTCGGTGTTCGCCCCGATCCAGGTGAGGTCCAGTTCGGAGTTTGGTCCCGGATCTCGGCATGGGGGTTCGTAGAGGTTGTGCACCGTCAGCCAGCGGTGCCGGGTCACACGTACCTTGATCGTGGACGACTCCAGGAGGCCCCGCAGGGAGGCGCCCAGGTTCATGAAGGAGAGGTCGTCTTTGATCAGGGTCATGAGTCCACCCCCGGGTTGGTCTTTGGGGCGGTCGGCACGGACGACAGCATACCCCGGGAGGGTCGGGGTGGAGTCTTTGGCCCGCAGCTTGCTTTCCTGGATCAAGCAAATGTCGTACTTGCCTTCGACCATCCGCTTTTCTAGCTCGGCAGACTTTGTCTTCATGCCGTCAGCATTCCACTGCAAGGTGCGCAGCGTGGATCTCTTGGCTACGTCGGGATGTCCGTCTTTGGTTTTGGGAAGGGTAGGAGGCGGTTTGGAGGGTTGGGTTGGGGTTGGGAGGTAGCCGGTGTCGGGGTGGTGGCACATTGTGGGCAGGACCAGGTGTCAGATGGCCTCATAGTTGCCGCAGCATCACGGGTAGTGCCTGAGCAGGACCGGTGGTAGGGGGCTCTGCAGGCTCGATAGGTGAGGGGCTGGGTCGTCTTGGCGATGGTACGCTGGCAGCCGGTGCATTTCACTTTGTGCTGGGAGTCAGACGGGGGTTGAACTGCAAGGTCGGCCGCAACGCGGCCGGCGACTGTCTCGATTCGGGGCCTGTGCAGTGGGCATCTCCATGGGGACGCCTCGGGGGTGTCTCCACGGCAGCGCCTTCCGCGGTGGGTCATCACTCCACAACTGGTTTCCGCGCAAGCAAGGAAGCGGATCCCAGTCTTGATTGCCTTATTGCAGATGCAACAAATCCGCCCTCCCGAAGGGGGAGGGGCGGGAGGTTGGCCTCCGTGGGCCACGCACCTCCAAGGGCCGGTCTGCAACTGCCGGGAGAGGCCGCTGCAGGCCGACTGTTTGTGGCATAGGGCGGGGCAGGTAGGGGCGGAGCAATGGTGCGAAGGTTGGCCGTGAAGGTTGGCCGCGGCGGATCGGACGGTGGCAGTGGTGGCAATCTCCGTCAGGTCCCGGGTTCGTTTCGACATATCCGGCAAGGAGGAGGAGGCGGGAGGCCAGTACCGGATACCAGGCCCCCCCATCTCAAAAAGGGGAGGGGGGGAGACTCCAGGGTCTCGGTGGCGCCAGCTCCCTGACCGGGCCGATGGTCCGAGTCGTGGGGTGCGCGCCTGACGAAGTACATTCTCCCAGGGGTCTGGTTGAATGGAAGGGGCCACAAAGAGGCTGTGCTTGTTCCTTTCCGTCTGCAGTTGATGAAATGATGTCTAGCCAGGAGGGGCAAACGAGCCGTTCCTGACACCCTGTCTCATGGGGTGCTCTTCTGCTTGAAGGTAATTTCAACAAACTTGTCTCAGCTGGTCTGCTATATGACATTCCCAACCAGGTTACGCTTGGCTTCGAAACCTCCCTGCAAAATTTCTTTCAGGGTCTTGATCAGGTCTGTGTCCAAAGAGCGTCAAATCTCTACTTCGTTTGATTTTGCCCATTTGATCTTATTCATTCTTGCTGGTTTCTGCTTGTGGCTCTGTTCTGTGTGAGATGGTGTGGGCTGGGTCTTGGTGCGGTGCAAGGTCACTGTTGGCCTCTATGATGGCACTTCATCTTTCCCTGGTGGATTTGTAGTCCCCTCTACATGGTCGCCTTTTTCCATCCGCAAGCACACTTTCAGAGCATCTTCTCATTAACTGGAGTTCTGATGTGCTCGTTTTCCTTTTCCGTTGCCATAGTGAGTTCCATGTGGTCCGTCCTGTTAGGACCATCTTCCATCCAGCTTCTCAGGGGGCCTACAGTGTAAGGCCTCAAACCAGAATGGTGGCTGGTTGTGCCTGCCACCCAATCACTGGCACAGCCCCTAAAGAGTGGAGTGATACCAGTTGCAAGTCATCAGCCAAGAAGCAACATTTAAGGCCACCAGGAACCTGACCTTGCTGCTGGATCGTCTTATCAGTTCACTGTTAATTACCCTCTCGTATTTTCACATTGATTGCTTGTTGATCAACGATCTCTGTTTGCTCTCAGGATTTCGACCACGCCAAGCCCCCGCAGACCAAGGATAACAGAACAAGGATCAGCGGAACAAGGATCAACGTAACAAGGACAACGGAACAAGGACAACAGACCAAGGATAACGGAACAAGGATCAATGGAACAATGACAACGGACCACAGATCAACGGACAACGACCACGCTTCCTACCCCGGTACCTGCCACACCGACGCCAAGGGAAAGACGACCTTCCTGCACAGCCAACTACCCACCAACGCTATCCCCACATGTGTTCGCCAGCTACGTAGACGAGCCAAATAAAGATTTGGAAAAGAACTCAGCACTTACCCTCGCCCGCTTTGGGGTCCGCACCCTCGATCATAACATACAGGTTGTTTCTTCCTAGGGTTCTTCGTGGTTAACGGTGGGTGTCCTTCATACGAGGGATTAGTGGGTTGCGTAACTAGCCGCCCATTCCTGGTGCGGTCTTTCCCTGCTGTCATCCAGTGTTTCCTGGCTGCTCTCCAGTCTTCCATCGACCCCAACTGCCTTGTTCACGGTAATCACTGGGTTTCCAGAAATTCAGTTGATGTACAGGTAGGTGTTTTTTCCTGCTTGGCATTGCTGCTTGTACCACCTCCTCAGTGCCCAGGAGTCAGATGCAGGGTCATCTATACTATATTGATATTCACTCATAATAATGATTTCACTAATAAACTTTAGGGCAAGTCTGGTCCTGAATCACCTGATCAACTCATCATTATCCTGACCAGAAGCTTCATACTGATCCCGATTATTTGATTCATGTCTGTTGGTGGAGGGAGATATGGAAAACAGACTGGATATGGACTCTTGAGGATCGGACTTGGCCACCCCTGCTCTAGGGTTTTAGTCAGTCTCCTAAAATAAGGGGGTAGGGGGGATTTACACATTCACATTTATCCAAAATCTTTTTATATGCAAGTAACTAAATTAACCTGACAATTAATTTCTGAAATTAACCACAAATTGTTTTTATCTGTTGATGTTGAAGTGGGTAATGGGTAGAAATGTAATTATATTTTTATTTTATGGCTAACTATTGAAAAAACATTGATTAAGAAAGTTTTGTCGGAGATGATAAACAAACTAAAAAGAAAATGGAATCTTAAATTTTTACAAAAAGCTACCTGATTGGGGTATTTTTAATTTAAAAAAATGAGTTTAATATGCAACGCGATATACACTTTTGTATAAATTGGGACTTTTTGATTATTAATATGCATTTTATAAGTTATGTGGGTTAATTGCTGTTAAGTGCACAGTTATGTAGTCAGGCTTAAAATATTAAACCTGACGAACAGGTTGGTTAAATCTTAGTGGGTTCAATTCTGTTAAGAATTATAAATGTAAACATTTGTTTCTGAATATCAATTGATTTGAATGTAGCTATTGCAGAGAACGAGAAAGCTGTTTTCCTGAGGAAAAAGCAGCCTGGTTTGCCTTTTGTATTTTTCCTATTTTTTGTATGTTTAGTTAATTCGTCTAATTCCCCGAAAGAAAAGAAAACTATGAATTCCTCTTCTGTACTCCCTGTACACATACGACTGTACACCAACCCACCAGTCCAACACCATCATTAAATTTGCTGATGACACCACTGTGGTCGGACTCATCTCAGGAGGGGATGAGTCGGCCTACAGAGATGAGGTCAACATACTGTCTTCGTGCTGCTGGGTGAACAATCTCACACTGAACACCACGAAAACTAAAGAAATAATCCTGGACTTTCGCAAACCCAGCATTGATGTGGTCCCACTCCTCATAAATAGAGTATGTGTAGACAGGGTCCAGTCCTTTAAATTCCTGGGGGTCACCGTCATGGATAAGCTCTCATGGTCTACAAACATCATGGGAGTGGTGAGGAAGTCTCAGAAATGACTCCATTTCCTCAGGGTACTTAGGAGAAACAACTTGGATACCAAGCTTCTGATAACCTTCTATAGAACCACTGTAAAGAGCATCCTGGCATACTGCATCACAGTGTGGTATGCACGGCGGCAGACAAAATGGCCATGCAGAAAGTGATAAACACTGCCCAGAGGATCGTCGGCTGCTCTCTGCCCTCACTGGAAAACATTGCCAGCCCACGTTACCTCAGCAGAGCCAGGAACATCATGGGGGACCCATACTACCCTGGTCACAATCTGTTCCAGCTGCAGCCCTCTGGCAGACGCTATAGGCCCACAAAGCACGGACAAATAGGCTTAAGGAGAGTTTTTTCCCCACATCCATCAGGACTCTAAAATTGCGGTAACACTACACATTTTCTTCTGAGGTAATATGAATAGATGTTTGGGTGGTGATCTGCCTCCTGCTGGCTGACTGAAGGTAAGTGAAAGACTTTGAGAGGTAAGTGACCCACTCGAGGGGGGCTGACGCGAAGTATCGAATGCCAAATTACGAGTCCGTAACTATGACATATTTAGGTCTTTTGCCGAGGAAACGCACCTTATGGAGAAGCACTACCAATTTTGCCATGCGCAGTTTCTGGGTGTGATGACAAGTAGGCTTTTGTTGTTGATGATGACGACAAGGCCTATGTCCAATTATTATTATTATTATTTAATATTAAAAAACAAATTGAGTTCCTAATCTTAACAAAAAAGCAATGATTATAATAAGATTCCAGCTAGTATACTGTTAGGTTCATCAATAATTATACTTTAATATAATTTTAAAACAATACAGGGGGACTTCTGATTCAATTATATACATTTAATTAAATTGGCATCTCAGATGATCTACTTGCTAGGGAGAATACATTCCGACATCATACTCGTCACAAACTAAAATTCTATCGTGCGGTAATTTCTCCTGGCCATTTAAGGCCATGAATCAAAACAATTAAGGTCGGAACTCAAAAACACTCCATTGGAAATTAAACAAACAAGCCTCCATTCGGCAAAACAATTCCATAAGAGCGTCACGATTTATGACAATATGCGAGTAATCATGTGTGGATAACGATCACGCTGCATCAGCATCTTCTTAAGCGTCCCTCTAGGTCTGCATTCTGGGGTAAAGGTCAGTCCTATCTTCCAGGTAACAATCCTTGGAACGAGGAATCAGTGACTTGTTCCGATCCCGAGCTCTCATACAAAAATGATTAAATGCATACATATAATAGTATTACAGAATTAATTTAACATTCCGCCGTTTTTATAAAATGTATGATGCTATTAATTATTTTATGGCAAATACAAAGAGGAATGTCAGTTGACTGCCTCAATTTTACCCGCATACTTTTTACTCGCATGGCTGGTCTGAAAAAGAAAGAACATAATCATTTTTGCCCAATTCGTCCTCGGAATTTCCATACCCCTGGACTTCATTGTATCACCAGTAGGCTGTCTAATGAGCAGATACAATCCTTGCTGTATCAACCCTAAGCCGGTCTAGCAAAAAGCGAAAGTAGGGAATAAGACAACATCCATACATTGTCAAAGTATCAGTCAAAACAGCTATTGATATCACCTCCGTGAAAGCCAATTGTTTTACATTTGGCGAAGGCCTTATCCCACCAGTCTGCCACAAGGTGGACAGTTCCACTTCAGAGTGCCCCTTCATTTCCGGTTGGGTTCAGGGTCAGGCCTTCAACGGCTCAGGTAAGGGACCCAATGGAGGGGACGTGTTGTTGAGTGCAACATTTTCAAACATTGCATACGCCCCCTGCTCCATCAAGAGGACATCAATCGTCAGAAGCATACCAGACGATTTTGTGGCCCTGGGACAGTCATGAGACTGGTGGCTGCCAGCTGCTCCTGCATTGCAAATCCAATTTCTTTTTTTTGGACATTGTAATGGATGTTATTCACCCTATTTATATTTTTATTTGGTGGAATCCAAAGAAAAATAGACTCCTGCTGCAATTTGCAAAACCAACCCAAAGTCGGATCGCCATCCCTCGATGAGGCTCAAGGTCGTCCAGTGAGGCCAGCCGCCACACCAAAATTCCGAGCTGCCAATTGTATCTCCTCCACTCTAAAATAGACACTGGTAAAAACAATGAAACCAAAGCACATAGTCCTGTATCTTTTTGACAGGAGTTAGATCATTTAATTTAGTTGCCCCACTTCTCCATCATAAGCCAAACCGTAGAATCAGTGGCACAGTTTGACTACCACACTCAGATTCAGACCATGCCCTGTAAGGTTCAAACCGGAAAAGTTAACACTGTGGAAAAATGTACTTGCTATTTACTGTGTAACAGGATAGACACTGTTTCAATATTTTTCTGTACAAGTAGGACACATTTTCATTTGTAAAGACACTTTTCCCGAAGAATGGTGGTTGAGGGAGTTGTTATATCCGATCGTATTTTCCCTTGTCTGGTCGTTTGTTTTAACCCTTTGTAAGATGGTTTAGACTCAATTGAAACGCTTTTGCATATGGAGACGTCAAAACCAATATAAAAGTGTTTCCTATAGTTTTATGGTATTGCTTGCTGAGCAATAATTTTTCCAATCAATATTGGAGTGGTTCCCACATTTTATTAAGTCAGAAAGCTTATCTTACCCGTCTTGACGACGGTGTTATTTATCACCCAGTGAGGAGTATTTAAAGCCACCAAGAACATGACCATGCTGCTGGATGGTCTCAATCAGTTTACTGTTAAGTAACCTCTTGTACTATCTCTTTGATTGCCTCTACTGATCTCGGACCTCTTGTTTTGCTCCCAGGATCCTGACCACGCTCAGCCCCACGACCATGGATCACGATCTCGTCTCACACCTTGTAACCTTTGCTCAGGACTCCACTACGTACTCCTCGGATATCGACCTTCGAGCCACGACTAACGACTCGCATATTTTACTCCCTTTGTGCCTCTGCCCGTCTCTTGGACGCTTTCAATAAAAGTTCCACATCCAGACTTGCTGTCTTTGCCTGCTTTGGGTTCCTCCGTCCTCGATCGTAACAGTGAAGAGTTCCAGAAAACATTTGACCTCTGTTTTTGCCAACAAAGGGTACATAACAGAGTATTGAGATGAACTTTTGGTATTGACCAAATACTTATTTTCCACCATGATTTGTAAATAAAATCTCAGCTCTGACACCAGCAGTTGCCATATCTTGATTCACAGGTTAGCGAAGAGCCTTATGCACCCATTAAAAGAGCCATAGTTTTTACTACCTCTGCTCTAGAACCACCCCAACCGTTTTGAGAGCAGGTGGCTAGGAACTGGTGTATTTTGATCTATTGTGTTTGCCGTAGCCTGACGGAAGACCCATTGCGCATACACAACAGATGATGGTTTGACAGGCACAACATGCAGAATGTCGGAATCTTTGGACGGTTGTATTTTACTTTCTTCGTCCTCGCGGATTTCCCTAAGGGACGAGGAAGCAGTAAGATTAACAATTGTATTACATAACCGTTGGCCTTCCAGGTTTGGAAGCAGAATATTTAGCAAAACATTGACTGTTTGGCCTGAATTTGGTATTTTTACATAGGTTCGATTCTCACTCCATGTAAGTGTGATTGTTAGCGTGAGTTGTCTGTTTCATTGAGCCCTTCCATTGGCTCGAAATCAATTCACGATGTCCCCCTCCTGCTTTCACTGGGGTCAAGCCATCGGACGTTCTTGTTGTCGTGGTCAAAATCACCCAGACGTTCAAAATAGCCCGCCCGCGTAATCCATTCAAAACAGCGTGGCGAAGCAGTTGACTTCCGCGAGCTCGAGGCGTCTAGAAACCCGGGCACCTTTAAACGCTCAAAAATACTAACGACAGTCAAAGAAACAGCAGCATATAGCACGAGCATTGTCATAATTTAAAAATCTAATAACCACCCAGCCGCTGGGGCATCTTATCATTTTTGTGATACTGTAAATATTTTTTTTCTCATAAATTCTAGCCAAGGTGTGCCAATCCTAGTCGTAGGTCTCCCTGAAATACTTACATACAGTAATACCTTGACATAAAAGTGGCCCAACATACGAGGAATTTGATATACGAGTAAAATTCCAAACAAATGTTTGCATTGAGATACGAGAAATTTTGATGTACAAGCATACCAGACAGTCAGGTGGCCGAGATGCGAGGGTCTTTTTCGACACGTCTCCCTCGTGCAAGGGTACCTACGGGTACTAGGCGTTGCAGTTTTTCCGTGTTTTATTGCGTTTGTCAGTGCAGAGTTAAGGGAAACAATGGGTCCAAAGCAAGCCAGTGCAATGAAGGGTAGTGCGAAGAAAAGGCATATGATGACAATTGATTTTAAGCACGAAATAATCGAAACACATGAGTAGTGTACGCGTGGTTGGGCTGGCTCGCCAATACGTATGGAGAACAGGAAGTTCGCCTCGAAAGCCGCAGTGGAATACATTAACCTCTTTGTCTTGGTTATTACACAAAAAGGCTTACATTTAGTGTAACGTAAGTTTAAAACTTTTTTTAAAGTGTGTTTTAATAATCTAAGTTCATTTAAGTTAAATTTAAAATGTATGTTATGTTACGAGCGCATCCGTCAACTCTCTGTTTCACCGCGTTGTACTGAATAATGTCTCATTTTACTATTAAACATCATAACCACAAGTAATTTGTTATGATGTTAGTAGATGGTGAAGATTTTCTGTAATTTCCTGTTTTTTGGTGTGTTTTTTTCAGAGGGTGGGAACAAACTAATTTGTATTTAGTTCACTTCTATGGGAAACGTTGATTTGGTATAAGAGTAAATAGACATATGAGCTTTGTCCTGGAGCACATTAAACTTGTATCTCTAGGTATGACTGTAGTCAAAATTATGCAATGGTTACATTTCTAGAAAAAATGAATTCTTATTGCTTCATGCTTACTTTGTCAAGGTTGCTTTTCTCCTTTTTGTTGGACTGTAAATCAAAGATTTGATTTGTTTTATTATTTATATATTATAAATATATTTATTATAATGTATAACTAGGCATTATATTTATACATTATTTATTTTTTAAATAATTTTTCATTATGGTTTTTAATCAGCCTTTTTACTGTCTTCATATGGTGTTAACTAGTATTTGATAGATACAATTCACGATAATTGTGCTTGTGTACTTCTATTTTTGTATAGGTGCGAAAACATGTAGTATGGTAGTAATAAACGGGTGATCCGACAACATTTAAAAAAAATATTGCTGCCATATCTATATTATCCGCAGTATTCGAGGGATTACTCTATAGCACTAACTATGGGATTTGATATATTGGGACTCGAGCTGGGAAAAAGCACCCTCATGCGTCCAAACACGCCTAGATGTCTTGGTACGAGATGTCAGGGCACCGTGGCTCATTGCTGCTGAAGTGCCCATCCCCTACTCGTTAGTTCCATCAAAAAGTGTAAAAATTGATTCAGAGATATTTCAAATTGATACGAGAAATGTGCAATGTAATATTGCGATATTTTGCCAAATTGATTTTAAAAACGCTTTTAATTCAAACTAATAATCGTTCCCCATTCAAAAAAAAATTAAAACATTTTTTTTTAATTTTCCTCAATTGCCACATTATTTTAATGAGTGACATTAAATATCAAATGTATAGAAAAAATATTTTTTGTTTGTTTTCCTGTTTATTCAAAACACTAAGTGGTTAGCATTTCTGCCTCACAGTTCTGAGATCGATGCATGGTAGGCTGACTCTCTAAACTGGGTGACATTTAAAATAAAATACCCAATGATTTTCTTTGTTAAATAAAATGAATCTGGACAATTCTAAAATCAAATTAGCCTACAGTGGGGCAAAAAAGTATTTAGTCAAACATGAATGGAAACGTGTGGAATTAGTCAAACATGAATGGAAACGTGTGGAATCATAGGCGCTGTTCAAAGTGCCTGCTTGTTGCAGTAGCTCCCTTTAGGATAAAGGATAAACAAATCTTTAAAAACAGAATACGAGTGAGGGTTTAATTCATTCGTTTTCTGTGTTTTTAAAACTTTTTTATCCTTTATTTTCACATTTGATTGTCTCTTAAGATTTTACTTGTTACTTTACTTTCTATATTATATTCCATACTTTAATGTTTTAAAGCTGTACTTTCAAGACTCTACTCCAGGACTCAAGTTGTGCAAGAGGCAGTCTTTGATCCATTAGTTTAGTTTATCTTTTTCTTTTTCATATTCTTTCTTACATTTTTGACCCACTCAGCCATGCCTCCGCTGTTATACACAAAGGATCAGCTAGCGCTAAGCAACACCTGGATCCCCCTGGACCTGGACCTCCCCGCTGAGTTAAAGAGGAAGAGAAGAGGATGCAGAGCTGGACGAAAATGTCAGGAAAGAAAGCGATGCTTCAGACCCAGCATTCCTTCTATTATTATGAGGAATGTAAGATCTCTCCCCGATAAGATGGAAAAGCTAACCGCGCTTACCAAACAACAATGACAATATCGGAAAATCTGCATTATTTGCTTCAGGGAGACCTGGCTTAATGAACTAACACCAGACTCTCTCGTCTCCTTGGATGGATTTCAGCTGGTGAGGGCGGACAGAGATACTGAGGAGAGCGGTAGGAAGAAAGGTGGGGGACTAGCTGTCTTTATTAATAGATGGTGCAGCCAATTACTGTGAAGGAGAAACTTTGCACTCGAGATATCGAGCGAGTAGCTGTTAGCATCAGGCCATTTACAGCGTATTTACAGGGTTCCCTCGCTACTTCGCGGTTCAGCCACCGCGGATTCAGCCACCGCGGATTCAGCCACCGCGGATTCAGCCACCGCGGATTCAGACCTTCGCGTTTTTTTTGGGAAAAAAAATACAAATATTACATTAAGACAACATATTATACAGTTTTTTGTTATAATATGAATTTCACTCTCTCTACCCGTATTCTATATGGTTTACTGTTTACAGGGGGGGATTAAATTAAATTCAAATTAAGCATTTTCGAAGGGGCATCCCTACTTTGTGGAAATTCACTTATCGCGGGTGGTCCCGGTCCCCATTAACCGCGATAACCGAGGGAACACTGTACCTCCTTCTCCCCACCTTCGCTCAGTATGTGAATTGCCACAGCAGGGAACTAAAAACTCTGGACGTGCTGTGTGCCAACACAAAAGAGGCATACAGTTCAGTCCCTCTGCCCCCACTGGGCCACTCAGACCACAACCTGCTCCATCTGATCCTCACCTACATCCCTATGGTGATGAAAATAAAACCTACCACAAGGATCATACAGAGATGGACCGATGAGACCAGCATGGTACTGAGGGACTATTTTGAGACCACTGACTTGGAAGTGCTGTGCAATTCACATGGGAAAAACATTGACAGCTTGACCCACTGCTTCACAGATTATATTAATTTATGTGTTGAGAACATTGTACCCTCCAAGAAGGTCCGTTGTTTCTCCAACAACAAGCCGTGGGTCACCAGGGATCTAAGGGCCCTCCAGAACAACAAGAAGAGCGCTTTTACGTCTGGAGAGAAAGAAAATAGGCCAGAAGGAGCTGAAGAGAGAGATAAGGAAGGGAAAGACCATCTACAGGAGGAAGCCAGAGAACCAACTCCAGAGAGGCAATACCAAAGAGGCCTGGAGGAGCTTTAAGACCATTTCGGGTCATAGTGGCAACAGTGAGAGAGATCCGGAGTCCGGAGACAGGGAGTGGGCCAATGAACTGACGCAGTTCTTTAACAGATTCAGTCCTGCCCATACTCCCCCTGATCGTCCCGACCGGAAGCAACTCTTCCCCCTCTTTCTCCTCCTCCTCTTCCTCCCCCTCTTCCACCAGTCCCTGCATTATTGGGAAACTGGAAGAGGCTGGAGTAAGGAACCACCTAGCCGCTTGGATCATCCACTTCCTCACTGACGGACAACAAAATGTGAGACTCCAAGACTGTACGCCTGATGCGGTAGCCTGCAGCACGGGGGCCCCACAAGGCACAGTGCTCTCCCCACTGCTCTTCTCCCGCTACACATCAGACTTCAAACATAATACACACACCTGCCACGACACCGCTATTGTTGGACGAGTGATGGACGGGAACGACCTAGAGTACAGGGGAGTCATCACAAACTAGACTGGTCCACAAACATAGATCCTACATAGTCCTGTATAAAATGAGCCAGAGCCCACTCTACCTACTGAGGAGTCTACGGTCCTTTGGAGTGTAAAGGACACTGCTGAGGACTTTTTACGACACTTTGGTGGCATCTGCAGTTTTATGCAGTGGTCTGTTGGACAGGAACAGGCTGAATAAGTTGGTCAGGACGGCCACCTCTGTTCCCTTTAGACACTGTGGAAGAAATGAGAGAGCGGAGGATGCTGATCAGGATGATGTCCATCATGGACAGCACCTCCCACCCCTTGCATGAGTCTGGAGTCCCTCCGAAGCTCTTTCAGCAATAGACTGCTTTAACAAAAAATATGTTAAGACCTACCGTCTGCATGCATGTACATCTATGTGTATGTATGTATATATGTGCTTATATATATGTATGTTTGTATATATATATATATATATATATATATATATATATATATATATATATATATATATATATATATATATATATATATATATATATATATATATATATATATATATATATATATATATATATATATATATATATATATATATATATATATATATATATATATATATATATATATATATATATATATATATATATATATATATATATATATATATATATATATATATATATATATATATATATATATATATATATATATATATATATATATATATATATATATATATATATATATATATATATATATATATATATATATATATATATATATATATATATATATATATATATATATATATATATATATATATATATATATATATATATATATATATATATATATATATATATATATATATATATATATATATATATATATATATATATATATATATATTATATATATATATATATATATATATATATATATATATATATATATATATATTTCAACACACTTATTTATTTATAGATTTCTTCATGTATTTATATAGGGTTAGGGTTACCTTACTTATTACCTATCTATTTATGTCGAAAATGCCTTTCCTATTTCTGCATCTTCAACCTCTTGTTACTGTGACAACAACATTTCCCGAATGCAGGATTAATAAAGTTATCCAATCAAATCCAATTCAAGTTATCCTACTTGAAAATATTAGAGGCCTGTAATTGTCAACATGAGTAAACCTCAACCACGAGAAACTGAACGTGGGGAAAAAAACAGAAAAATCACTCTTGATTTTTAAATAATTTATTTTTAAATTAGAATGGGAAAAAAAGTATTTGGTCACTTACAAGATTTCTGGCTGTCAAAGAGGTCTAACTTCTAACAAGGTCTAACGAGATCTCCACTGGTTACCTGTATTAATAGCATCTGTTTTATCTCCTTATTGGTTTAAAAGACACCTGTCCACAACCTCAGTCTCTTACACTCCAAACTCCACTACGGCCAAGAACAAAAAGCTACCAAAGGAACCCAGAGATAAAATTGTAGACCTGCACCAGGCTGGGAAGACTGAATCTGAAATTGGTAAAATTCTTGGTATAAAGAAATCAACTGTGGAAGCAATTATTAGAAAATGGAACACTTTCAACAAAAATGGTAGTTGCGACTCCCTGGTATATCTTACCATCAGGGGGAGTCCTAACAATGATCCAGAAGAGGACTGGAGAATGTGTTATGGTCAGATGAAACCAAAATAGAAATTTTTGATAAAAACACAGGTTCTCGTGTTTGGAGGAGAAAGAATATTGAATTGCATCCGAAAAACACCATACCCACTGTGAAGCATGGCGGTGGAAACATGCTTTGGGGATGTGTTTCTGCAAAGGGACCAGAACGACTGATCTGTATGGGAACGAATGATTGTGGCTGTGTATCGAGAGATTTTGAGTGAAAATCTCCATCCCTTAGCAAGGATATTGAAGATGAGACGTAGGTCTTTCACCATGACAATTATCCCATACACACAGCCTGGGCATCAAAGGAGTAACTTCGTAAGAAGAAGTTGAAAGTCTGTGTTGACTAGCGACAGTCCCAAAACATCACTGCTCTGGAGTAGATCTGCATGGAGGAATGGGCCAAAATACCGGCAACGGTGTGTGAAAAGCTTGTGTAGAGTTACAGAAAAGGTTTGGGCTCCGCTTTTACCAACAAAGGGTGCATAACAAAGTATTGAAATTAACTTTTGGTATTGATCAAATACATATTTTCCACCATGATTTGCAAATAAAGTCTTTAAAAATCAAACTGATTTTCAGTTTTTTTCCCCTCCACATTCTGTCTCATGTTTGAGGTTTACCCATGTTGAGAATTACAGGCCTAATCTTTTCAAGCAGGATAACTTGCAATTTGTGGTTGACTAAATACTTAATTGCTCCACTGTATATCTTTTTTATAGTCCCCAGTTATAAGAATAGCAATATTTACGCACTTTTGAAAAAAACATCGAACCAAATTATGCACAAGCTTTCACTAGAATTGAAAACAGGAGATCGAATATAGTGGACTATGTAGACCATACATGACCGCGATAATCGAAAAAAACATGAAGTAGGATCACCCTTTTTTTATTAGTACCAAACTATGTGTTTTCGCTCCTATACAAAAAGTACACAAGTACAATTATCAAGAAGTGTATTCATTCAATATTTCAGTTATATGCATATGAAAAGACTAATCTAATATCTAAAAATAATCTATAAATAAAATATTTAAATGCTTAAAGTAGTGTCCTCACGGTGAAAATAGTTCCTCACTGCATTATTCATTCCTTTATTTGCTCATCTCATTTTCTGAAACGCTTTCTCCTCATTAGGGCCGTGGGGGGTGCCGGAGCCTATCTGAGCTGACTTAGGGCCAGAAGCGGGGGTCACCCAGTATAGATGGCCAGCCGATCACAGGGCACAAGAAGATGGACAACCGTGCACACTCACACCCATACCTAGGGGCAATTTAGAGTGTCCAATCAGCCTACCATGCATGTTTTTGTAACGTGGGTGGAAACCGGAGTACCCGGAGGAAAACCATGCAGGCCCAGGTAGAACATGGAAACTCCACACAAAGCTGGAATAGGCTAGGCATGGTCTTTCTCCACAGGTGATGTGCGCAATGAGAAATTCACTTGCAACGAAACAGTAGAAGTTTAGATGTCCTCCTTTTCTGCCTTTTATATTATTTGCCACATCATTCTTCTTCAGTGCTGAATGCCAGCCAATTTAGCACCGAAGAAGTGAGGCCACGCCTTCCGCTATTTGTTATACTCAACCTTCCACTTGCGAGTTTCAGTTCGAATTTTGACATTTTTATTAACTTTTTTGTACTTATTATGAAAACCCCACAGAAGCCGTGAATGTTGAAGCCGCAAAATGGTGAAGGATCACAGTATTTATGCATTTCTAGACCTCTTATATTACTGCTTTTTTTCTTAGATTGACGATGACGAATATGAGATTCCCCATGTAGACACACCCCCTACCTTGGAGAGCATTCTCAATGAGGTAAAGTATCATTTTTAATATAAACCCACTGTAATACTAGAGGTCTGAAAGAAAGGACACCTTGTGTCTATAAGGCTCAGACAAAAACTGATATGGAAGCCGTTGAAAACGACAACTTCCTGACGGCTTGAAGTAAACTTTGGTCTTATATGCGACACCTTAGGAGGTGTGGTTAGTGGGGATTGGTTGCGGCGTATCTCGATTTAGGATTTTGTGACTACTTTGAAAACCTTCTCAACTCGACTGTCCATGGACTCCATGGCTCACTGGCCTATCTCTGGGGTTGAAGTTACTAAGATGGTTAAAGAGCTCTTTGATGGCAGACCCTCAGGGATGGATCAGATCCGCCCAGAGTTTCTAAAGGCTGTAGATCAGGGATGGGCAAATTGGTCCTCGAGGGCCACTATGGGTGCAGATTTTTTTCTCCAACAAATGCATCACAGACAGTTCAACCAATGAGATTTCTGCAGAAAACAAGGAGCACCTGAGTGCAATTCACTGATTGTACTTGTAGGACACCAGATTGGTGAAAAGGTACCCTCTGTATGGGTTAGAATGAAAACGTGCACCCACTGTGGCCCTTTGTAGAATAGTTTGCCCACCCCTGATCTGAATGTTGTGGGGTTACCTTGTCTACTACATTAGATTAGATTAGAACTTTATTTCATCCCGTATTCGGGAAATTTCCTTGGTTGCAGTAGCACAGGGGTGGCCAACCAGTCAGAGACCAAGAGCCACATTTTTTACTGTGGTACCGCAAAGAGCCACATTTTTTACTGTGGTACCGCAAAGAGCCACATTTTTTACTGTGTTACCGCAAAGAGCCACATCATACACATACCTTTGCTCAGCCAGATTTATTGTAAATGTCACACACCAGCATAGTAATGACATAAATTGACTCCTACAGCACTAACGGCACAGGCCAGTCATTATCAACAATGAACATTGTGTGCACTGTCTCACACAGACAAACTCTCAGTTCAACCAAGTCCACAAACAAAAATATAATAATTTACAATAGCGTTTTTCTTTTGCTATGCATGTTACTTAGTGGGACTTCTGGCATAAAATCAGAGCCTATTTTTGCGCAACATTTGCTTCTTGTGAGGTGTCATTTATTATGAATGGCTTTTAAGTAGCGCGCCCACCACGTGGTGTACGCCTCACTCTCCTATTGGCTGCTCCCGGCTGAGCACTCTCGCCTTGGTCTGCCTCGCAGGGGGTGTGGCTTTTTCAGCCGACGCTCGATCTTTGGGATACTTTTTGTGTGCGCGACGCCGTTCATTGTCGCTTCTGGTTCACGGGAGCTCTCCCACTCTGTTAAAAACGTTTACTTAAATGACCTTGCTCCTACTGGGAAACTTTGAGGTATTTTCATCCCGAGCACATGCGCATTGGACGAAAATACCGTATTGAACTCAAGCGAAGCGCACACGCAAATAAAAATAAAACACAAATACAAACTTTGATATGGACGTAAGAGCCGCATGAAACCGGGCAAAGAGCCGCATGCGGCTCGCGAGCCGCGGGTTGGCCACCCCTGCAGTAGCAAGACAGAAACATCAGACATTGTAGACCTAGGTAAAAAACTGGAGCCACACAGTAAGTCCATAAGATGGGGACCTTCTGCAGACTGAGGTTAAATATGCAGAATTACTCTTTCAAGGTGATCCGCACAGTCCCTCAGTAGTCTGGAGGTTTTAAAGATCATCTTTCTTGCGTAGATCCTTCTAAACGGTCCTATCACCTTATTATTAGCAGCGGATAGGCCAGTGGGGGGCTCCAAAGCACAAAAGCTGCCCAGCAAGCCATCTGACTGGAGAGAGATCTCACGCTCCCAAAACAATGATGGAATGCTCGGTCTGGAGCGTTGCCTCTTCTCCCGGAACTATCGTCCACTGCTCACAGTTTATTCCGCATGTGTGACAGTGGAGGCAAGGCTAAACAGCTCCAAAGACGTCGAGGACTAGTGCAAAGAAACAAAGCCACGAGAGTCGCAAAGGTCGCAGAACAACAAAGCAAAAAGCACAAAGTACAAAGCAGAACAAAGTATATGGGAAAGCTTTCAGAAATATTCAAATGCAATTAATAAAAATAGAAAAGTAGCAAAAACACAAAACCATCAAGAGCGGACGGAGTTACTGCCACCGGCTGCCACTTGAGCGGCGCCATCTTGTTTGTAGTTGCAAGAATGGACCCAGACACCAGCAAAAAGACATGGTAGAGTTTGATAAAACTTGAACCATACACATGAAGTCTTTCACAAGGTTCTACAGACTGAGACCGAGGTTGAAAATATGCAGTCACTCGTCCAAGCTTATCCACAGTCCCTCAGTAGTTTGGAGCTGAATAGTAAATAAAAAAATAAATAAAATCAGACATAGGCATTGTCGTCATCATTAACTTGACAAAAAGCCTAATAGTCATCATACCCAGCTGCGTATGACGAAATTGGATAGTGCTTCTCCACAAGTTCGCCTTCCCAGGCAAGACAAATTAAATGACATATTCAGACTTGTTAGCACTCCGCCACGATGGAAACATCACATCACCTCTTGAGCGCCATCAATCCGGCGACTGCAAGTTGCCTCACCGATGCCAACAAGAATAAAATTGGTCACTTACCTCTCACTATCTTCTTACTTACCCTCCCTCAGTCAGACTGTAGAAGGCAGATCCACACCAATTGACCTTCCCGTTACCTCACTGCGAATTTATTCCAAAGAAGCGATTTGTGTTGTCGTCTCGTCTCGTGTTACTGCTGGTTCAGAGCCCTGATGGCTGTTGGGGAAAAAGCTGTCCGTGAGCCTGTTTGT
This sequence comes from Stigmatopora nigra, assembly GCF_051989575.1. Classification (NCBI taxonomy): domain Eukaryota; kingdom Metazoa; phylum Chordata; class Actinopteri; order Syngnathiformes; family Syngnathidae; genus Stigmatopora; species Stigmatopora nigra. The sequence continues at coordinate 744,928 of NC_135519.1, read as the reverse complement.
CCGTGCGTTGTAGGACCTTTACCGTCTGCCAGATGGAAGCAACTGGAACAGGCCGTGTCCAGGATGGTATGGGACCCCAACAATGATCCCGGCTCTGCTGAGGTACCGGGGGTTGGCAATATCTTCCAGTGATGGCAGAGAGCAGCCGACGATCTTCTGGGCAGTGTTAATCACCCTCTGCATGGCTTTTTTGTCTGCTGCCGTGCTTCCAGCATACCACGCTGTAATGCAGATTAGATCCTGGCGACTGTAGGATAACGAACGAACTGGAGAGCAATGAGCCGCTGCACCCGTGCGCGCCACCATCTTGAGATGATCACAGATCATCTCAAGATCTCATTATCATCTTGAGATAATCAACAGTAACAGAGTACAACACCCTCAACTCCTCTTCCGGCCTGGTAAGCTCCGGCAGCTCTTCCATCTTATCGGGGAGGGATCTCACTTTGCACATAATAATTGATGGAATAATTGGTCTGAAGCGTCATTTCTTCTCCTGCCAATTTGTCCAGCTGCGGATTTCCAGCGGCATCGAGGTGTTGCTCTTTCAGCTGCGTGTTCTTTACAGCTTACAAAGTTAAAGTAAATACAATAAAATAAAGTAAAAGAAAAAAAATGCAGTGGTGTGCCGTCCAGGCCTGCAAGGCCTTCTCTGCTGGCTTAAGAAATATTTGAATCACAGACTGATGTTAATTATATTTATTCTTTGAATACTAAATAATTCCAAATTGTCTGTTAGCTTCCTTTCATTGTTTCCCCCCTAGTTGCACTACTTCCATATGTGTGTTTTCATATGGAAGCATTTAACCAATCACATGTCAGTGATTATTTGTTGCCAGGGTCAGAAATCTGCCTCAAGGCCTTTACAATCAGTTCTGCAGGCTCTGCTGCATTAAACAAGCGTCAACATGACTGTTGCTATAACCAATCAGATTTCGGGTTGACTACACCACAATGCCTTCTCGCAGGCATAGGGATACATCATTGCCTTCTCGCAGGCGTAGGTATACGTAATTGCTTTCACCAACTATGATTGGCTAGTGAGAGAGTGGAATAGCCAAAGCTACCAAACTATCTGGAGCAAGCTGCATAAGCAAATATATTGTTGAGTTGATTTAAAGCCATTTTCAAGATGGACTTTTCAAGAAAAAAAGCTGGACATCATTAGGAAAGGTCAGACAACTCCAAAGCAAGTCTGTCACAACCGGGAACGAACATTTTCAGCACTAAATCGAATAAAAACATATGCCAGAAATACGAAAGGACAGGCTCGACTTTCAGCATTAGCTTCGATGGCGATATGAAAGAAGGAAGAAAGAAAGGAGGATGGATATTGTGTACAGTTGAAGGATTTTTGGTGAGTGAAATGTGGCTATATTCCTGTATTCCTATATCTGGTTCATTACTTCAGCCTCTTCGAGTTTCCCTTTCAGTAGGACCGGCTTCGATCTTCTTTAATTTTTTTTATCACCTGATCGACAATAATGCAGGGACTGGTGGAAGAGGGGGAGGAGGAAGAGAAGGAGAAAGAGTTACTTCTGGTTTGGACGGTCAGGGGAGTAGGGGCAGGACTGAATCTGTTCATTGGCTCCACTCCCTGTCTCCGGGTCTCTCTCACTGTTGCCTCTATGACCCGAAATGGTCTTCAAGCTCCTCCAGACCTCTTTGGTGTTGCCTCTCTGGAGTTGGTTCTCTGGCTTCCTCTTGTTGATGGCCTTTCCCTTCCTTATCTCTCTTCAACTCCTTCTGGACCATTTTCAGACTATCTTTCTCCTCAGACCTAAAAGCTCTCTTCTTGTTGTTCTGGAGGGCCCTTAGAACCCTGGTGACCCACGGCTTATTGTTGGAGAAACAACGGACCTTCTTGGAGGGTACAATGTTCTCAACACAGAAGTTAATAATAATCTGTGATGTAGTGGGTCAAACTGTCAATCTCTCCCATGTGAATTGCACAGCACCTCCCAGTCAGTGGTCTCCAAACAGTCCCTCAGTAACATGCTGGTCTCATTGGTCCATCTTTGTATGATCCTCGTGGTAGGTTTTATTTTCCCTACCATGGGGATGTAGGTGGGGATCAGTTGGACCAGGTTGTGGTCTGAGTGGCCCAGTGGGGGCCATCTTATTGGACAGAGATCTTACGTTCCCCATAATAATAGATGCAATGCTGGGTCTGAATCGTCACTTTTTCTCCTGACATTTTCGTTCAGCCCTGCATCCTCTTCTTTTCCTCTTTAACTCCGCAGGAAAGTCCAGGTACAGGGAATCCAGGTGTTGTTTAGTGCTAACAGCTGATAATTTGTGTAAAACTGCGTAGGCATGGCTGAGTGGGTCAAAAATGTAATGTCCAGAATTTGAAAAGATAAACTAAACTAATAGATCAATGACTGCCTCTCACACAACTTGAGTCTTGGAGTAGAGTCTTGAATGTAAAGTTTTAAAACATTAAAGTATGGAATATAATATGTAAAGCAAAGTAACAAATAAAATCTTAAGAGACAATAAAACGTACAAATAAAGGATAAAAAAGCTGTAAAAATGCTGTAAAAATACAGAATACGAGTGAGGGGTTAGGGAGCTACTGCAACAAGCATCCTCTTTGAACGGCTATGATGTAATGGTGGACCAAAATTTTTTTAAGTCACCCGGAAGTCGTTCTCCAAGTCTTCACCAAACACTTCCTATGTCCGAGTGTTTTTCTCAAAGACTACCAGAGCCGTGTTTCACTTGGCCATCCGGTACCTGTTAACTGCCTCCGGAGTCCCATGGGCCAAAAGGGCCCAGTCAAATTCCTTTTTCAGTTTGACGGCAGCCTTTATCGCCGGTGTCCACCAGCGGGTTTTGAGGTTGCCGCCACAACAGGCACCGACAACCTTACAGCCGTATTTCTGGTCTGCCTTCTCAGCAATAGAAGCGCAGAACATGGTCCAATCGGACTCAATGTGCCCCGCCTCTTTCTGGACATGAGAGAAGCTCTGTCGGAGGTGGGAATTGAAACTCCTTCTGACAGGGGACTTTGCCAGGCATTCCAAGCAGACCCTCACAAAAGGTTTGGGTTTCCCGGGCTGCAACGGCATCTGCCCCCACCATCGGAACAGACTCCCCACCAGGAGCCCTCGAAGGAGCAATCTCCGCACCCCCTCCAAGGACTCGCACAAACAACAGTTAGGTCCCGTACTCCCACCCGAAGATGGAGGGGTGCTAACCTCTCGTCCACCGGGGTAAACCCCGACAAACATTCACCAGCCCAGGGGGCAACTCGATGCCTCTCACTGTGAGCCGCTCCAGAGTGGAGAGGATCCACGAGTGAAGAGGTTCCCTCCTCCGATAACTTTGCAGTATAGAGGACGGAGCCTTTTTGCATGTGTGCCGTAGGCTGTTTATTGACACTCACAGACAGCCTTTTAACACATCAACATACCGGTCACTCGGTAATACGTAATGACCATCAGGTGGCGGTGGTTAAGCCCACTTGTATAACCTGATGTAATTTACCGTTATAGTGTCAATATACGACACTCCTCCCCCTTTAACTATGAAGTCCGCCTTAAGAATTAATCAAAAATTGTAACTAACTTATTACTGCTAACACAACCATTAGACCCCATACTCCCGTCTTTGACATTTCCATCTCAGGAACTCTTTCACATTTTTGTAGGAACTGGAACTCATTTATTCCAGGAACAAAGTTCCTCACAACTGATCGATCACAAATTCAGTTGCTCCGGAGGTGCTCTTACTCTTACTGGGTACCTGCCCCCAAACACCTCTGGGGAACTGACCGCTCGGTTGTCCGGTGTAACTGTCTTGTCACAGGCCACTGAGCCTGTTGAAAGTGTTACCGGTGTCTTTTTAGCCTCCATATGTTTCAAGGGTGTCTCTTCCGGTGAGTACGGACTACCACCTACTGCTCCAGGTCTGCTTTTCCGATCTACATCTGCATAAACCACCACCGGGTATTTGTTTGTGACGTCCAGCTGCTCATCTGGAAACTGCAATGTCTCTGGTCTGGATGGTTGGTTGTACAGCAGTTGGTCTATGTGGACTGAGCGTCGGCTCACTCTATTCCACACCAGGTAGGTGACTGGTCCGAGTCTCTTTTCCACTGTTCCTCTTCTCCACCTCTCCTTTCCTCCATGGAACTCTCAGGTCAGGACTGAGTCACCCTCGGACAGATGTCTCCGCTCGGTTTTATGGTAGTTCTTCTGCTTCTGTTGTTTCTGCAGCACCCGCATTTCCTTCTGCTGGTTTCGATGCTCTTCCAGCAGGTTGGCATACTTCTTGCACAGGCCCGTTAGCTTCTCTTCAGAATCTGAATGGTCACAGCCCCTTGCTGGTCTAACTGAGAAGATGTTTGCCCAGTCTAGTTTGAAATTATAGAGCCAACTGCTTTAACGCGACAACATAATTTGACACGGACTCGTTTTTTTTCCTGATCCCTTTTTTGAAATTTGGATCGCTCTGCGATCACCAGCGGTTTCGGTTTGTAATGTGATGATAATTTTCCGCTTAATACATCATACGAGAGGCTACCTAGCTTCTCTGGAATGCAGAGGTGTTTTAGCAGACCGTAAGCTCCTGCACCTATTAGCGCCTTCAAAACTTTGGCTTGCTTACCGTCCTCCACTTCGTTTACAATCATCCATTGCTCAAACCTCTCCAAGTAGGACTCAAAGTCTTCTTGACCCTCTTTGTATTTGCCGAGATTTCCAATGAACCTGGCCATGGTGCCCCGCCGCCGTTACCTTGACAACTCTTGTTGCACTTACATGTTATATGTTATACCTTGCTGTTGTCATAAGATAAATTCACAAAAATACTAATACTTTACCTCGAAGAAAATAATAAATTTGACTTTCCACGGTAATGCACTCATAATGAAAACGAACAAATTTAAATTAACTTGGATTAATATATACAGACACTCAAACATATGTTTAATGTAACTTTACACAAAACTGAATTCTAATTTAGTTTTAATATTTTTTACCTTCTGGTTGGGTTAGCTGTTTGCCACGCCTCCACCCTCACGTTCGTTATGGATGCTGCTGGTAGCAAGCGGAAGTTCCAAATCATTCTATTCATGGGTGATGGATCTGGCATTGGTCAAGAAGATGACTGTGTGGTTGTTTCCTCAGCTTAGCACCTAGTCCCGCCCGGCATCCGTGCTTTTGCTTTCTTTTCCTTTCGCCGCCTCTTTCGTACTCTGAGTGGGCTGACTATCCACGGAGATCTCGGTGGTCTCGAGATGTCCTCGGGTTATTGTAGTATCGTTGGTAATCTGTTGTGGTGGATATATCGCATCTCTTCCCGAGG
>NC_135519.1:704912-739595 GCF_051989575.1 Stigmatopora nigra | reverse complement strand
ACACACAGAGAGAGAGACAGAGAGAGAGAGAGACACAGAGAGAGAGAGAGAGAGAGAGAGAGAGAGAGAGAGAGAGAGAGAGAGAGACAGAGACAGAGACAGAGACACACAGAGAGAGAGAGAGAGAGAGACAGAGAGAGAGAGAAACAGAGAGAGAGAGAGACACAGAGAGAGAGAGAGAGAGAGAGAGAGACAGAGAGAGAGACAGAGAGAGACAGAGAGAGACAGAGAGACAGATAGAGAGACAGATAGAGAGACAGAGAGAGAGACAGAGAGAGAGACAGATAGAGAGACAGAGAGACAGAGAGAGAGAGACAGATAGAGAGACAGAGAGACAGAGAAAGAGACAGAGAGACAGACAGAGAGACAGAGAGACAGAGAGAGAGACAGAGAGACAGAGAGAGAGACAGCGAGACAGAGAGAGAGAAACACACAGACAGAGAAAGAGAAAGACAGAGAAAGAGAGAGAGAAAGAGAGAGAGACAGAGAGAGACAGAGAGAGAGAGAGACACACACAGAGAGAAAGAGAGAGACAGAGAGAGAGACAGAAACAGGGAGAGAGAGAGTGAGACAGAGAGACAGAGAGAGAGAGTCAGAGAGAGAGAGACACACACACAGAGAAAGAGAAAGACAGAGAAAGAGAGAGACATAGAGAGAGACAGAGAGAGACAGAGAGAGAGACAGAGCGAGAGACACAGAGACAGAGAGAGAGAGACACAGAGAGACACAGAGACAGAGAGAGAGACAGAGAGAGAGAGACACAGAGAGACACAGAGACAGAGAGAGAGACAGAGAGAGAGAGACACACAGAGAGACAGAGATAGAGACAGAGAGAGAGAGACAGAGGGAGAGAGTCACAGAGAGAGAGAGAGACAGAGAGAGACATCCCTAACACCGCGGTAACCCTAGCTAGCCGCGCGCTACACTGGCAGGATTGCGTGCTCATACACAACGACTGGTGCTGCAACAGTAGGATCATTAACACTCACTGTTCCCCTGACTTAGAGCTCTTGGTAGTTCGGTATATGCCCTTCTATCTACCTAGGGCAGGGGTCTCAAACTCAATTTACCTGAGGGGCGCAAGAGGCAGAGTCTGGGTGAGACTGGGCCGCATCAGGGTTTCCACAAGAAAAGCGCTGATAAAACTTTCCAACGTTATCAAATATCTTTATATTTAACTAAAAATAATGTAATAAATACATTAACTTAAAGAATAATAAAAAAATAAATCAATAAGTAATAAAAAAAATAAAAAATAATGAGAATACAGTAGATATACAGTGGCTGGCTAAGTAGAGAAAACTAATTATTTTTATTCTGTTTCAAGTGTCTGTATTAACAGCTCTTTAAATTTTAACTTTCTGAACTTGAGTGAAACATTGAACATGAAATATTCTGGACACAGCTTCTCTTGTCTACTTTTTGCTGCTGGAGACCTGGCAGCGCTTCTTCTCACATAGTTGAGTCACATTTGGCTTGAGGGAGGAAGCAGTGGAGACCCTCAATAGTGCTTGAAGATGCTCATCAGTAAGTCTGGACCTATGCTTGGACTTATTGAAGTTCAAGGATCGGGATAGTTCGGGATAGTTCAGGGAAGCTGGGGGTCAACTCTCTCAAAAAATGTCCAAGCTTGTCTGCTTCTCCACTCACCTCCCTGAACTTGGCTTTGAGTGCAGAGTTGCACTGCAGGTCAATGAGCTCAATTTGAAGCTCGGGAGGGGCATCTTGCATATCAAAGGAGAATGGGGTCTGCAAAAATTTGAAATGTGGCTTTGTGTGTCTTGAAGTCTGCAAATCTGTGATCAAATTCCTCCTGCAGCTTCGAAACACATAATTCTCACCACTGTATGGTGTGCCTACATCCACAAGAGCCTTGCATGCTGGTAAATGGAAAAGGTTTGTCTGAGAGAGCTGGGCTTTCCATAACAAAAGTTTAGTGCAGAATGCTCTCACGTTGTCATAGGCAGCACTGACAAGTTGCCCGGGGCCTTGTAGCTTCTTGTTCAGTAAGTACATCAAGCTCATGTGTGATATCAACAAGAAAAGCTAAGTCCATGAGCCATTTGGGATCACTTAGCACAGGAACAGCAACCCCGTCTATCTCCATGAAGTCTTTTACTTCTGCTAACAACTCAAAAAATCTCTTCAATACATTTCCCCTGCTGAGCCAACGTACCTCAGTGAAGTAGAGCACATCCCCATATTCAACAAAGAAATATTGCACTCCCCACTTTGCTTGAAACTGTCTGTGCTCATCACTGACCTTTCTCTTCACGGCAGGCTTTGAAACAGACATCTCTGGGGCTGTAATATGTGTTTACACTAGGAATGAGTCTCGGATTGAATTTTTAACTTTCAGTCGCGTGGTTCTGTGGCGCATGCGCACTTTCGATTTGACTGTCTAACTTTCAGTCGTGCGGGTCTGTGGCGCATGCGCACTTTCGCTCTCCGATTGAATTGGATTACGGCAGCTCTCCGAGCCGAGCGGAGTGAGCGAGGCACTGGACAGCCCGGCCAATGTCGTGTGAGTTTGAGACCCCTGACCTCGGGAGCTAACGATAGTGATTGTAATGGTTGTTTGCATCCCACTGGATGCTAATGTTAGCATGGAACTTAGCCTATTAGCTAAACGAACAGCAGCTTCACCACCCCGATGGAGTCCTTATTGTCGCTGGCGACAAAGCATGTTTTAAGACTGTTCTTCCTTAGTTTATACAGTACGTGAAGTGTCACACCAGAAGAGATAAAATTCTAGACCATGTTTATTCGAACATCAATCATGCTTATAGAGCCACACCCCTCCCTCACCTTGCTGGATCCAACCATCTCCCCAACCCCCTCATACACCCCAATTTGGAGGCAGACAAGGCCACAAATAAACATGATAAAAGCATGGCCTGAGGACGACCTTTCTCAGCTGCAGGACAGTTTTTCCCGCACTATTGGGAACTCTTTGAACACCACAAATTGAATGATTATAGGCCTGTTGCACTTACACCTATGATCATGAAATGCTTTGAAAAGTTGGTCGTCCGCCACATCGGGGATACAATCCCTCCCTCAGTTGACCCTCACGGGTTTGCTTATAGCGCAAAAAGGTCCAGTGAGGACGCCATCGCCAGATCTACGCACAGCACTGAGCCACCTGGAGCACCATGGGAACTATCGAGGATGCTTTTCATTGACTATAGCTCAGCCTTCGACACTATAATACCGGACATTCTGGCTGACAAACTGGAAGCATGGCAGCAGATATAACTTCGGGGTGTGCAATAACAATGTGCATTATCTTAGATTGTACAATATTTTAGAATTTACCTTGTCAGGATGTGAATTTTTATATTTTTAAATTACTTATCTATGTTGTTTTTTTACTGGAAAAATGCACTGTGGAGTAGCACAACCTATTTAGTTATACGCTGTGTATGATGACAATAAAAGCTTTTAATTTTGATTTGATTTGAAAGACAGACACAGAAGGAAAGAGAGAGAGATGGAGAGAGAGACAGAGGGAGAGACAGAGAGAAAGACGGAGAGAGGGATTGAGAGAGAGACGGAGAGAGAGACAGACAGAGAGAGGGATTGAGAGAGAGACAGAGAGAGCGAGACAGACAGAGAGAGGGATTGAGAGAGAGACGGAGAGACAGATGGAGAGAGATGGAGAGAGAGACGTAGAGAGAGACGTAGAGAGAGACGTAGAGAGAGACGTAGAGAGAGACGTAGAGAGAGACGTAGAGAGAGACGTAGAGAGAGACGTAGAGAGAGACGTAGAGAGAGACGTAGAGAGAGACATAGAGAGAGACAGCAGAGAAACGGCAGAGAGACGGAGAGAGACGGAGAGAGAGACAGAGAGAGAGACGGAGAGAGAGACGAAGAGAGAGACGGAGAGAGAGACGGAGAGAGAGACGGAGAGAGAGACGGAGAGAGAGATGGAGAGAGAGACGGAGAGAGAGCTGGAAAGAGAGATGGAGAGAGAGACAGAGATAGAGAGAGAGACGGTGAAAGACAGAGAGAGAAAAAGAGACGGAAAGGCAGAGAGAGAGAGAGACCGACAAAGACAGACGGACAGACGAACAGATGGATGGACAGACAGACGGACGGACGGACAGACGGACGGACAGACGGATGGACAGACGGACGGACAGACGGACGGACAGACGGACAGACAGACAGAGAGACGGACGGAGAGACGGACAGAGAGACGGACGGAGAGACGGACGGACAGACGGACAGATGGAGAGACGGACGGACAAACGGAGAGATGGACGGACGGACGGACAGACAGACGGACAGAGATAGACGGACGGACAGAGATAGACGGACGGACGGACGGACGGACGGACAGACGGACGGAGATAGACGGACGGACAGAGATAGACGGACGGACAGAGATAGACGGACGGACAGAGATAGACGGACGGACAGAGATAGACGGACGGACAGAGATAGACGGACAGACAGAGATAGACGGACGGACAGAGATAGACGGACGGACAGAGATAGACGGACGGACAGAGATAGACGGACGGACAGAGATAGACGGACGGAGAGAGATAGACGGACGGACAGAGATAGACGGACGGGCAGAGATAGACGGACGGACTGAGATAGACGGACGGACAGAGATAGACGGACGGACAGAGATAGACGGACGGACAGAGATAGACGGACGGACAGAGATAGACGGACGGACAGAGATAGACGGACGGACAGAGATAGACGGACGGACAGAGATAGACGGACGGACAGAGATAGACGGACGGACAGAGTCAGACGGACGGACAGAGATAGACGGACGGACAGAGATAGACGGACGGACAGAGATAGACGGACGGACAGAGATAGACGGACAGACAGAGATAGACGGACAGACAGAGATAGACGGACAGACAGAGATAGACGGACGGACAGAGATAGACGGACAGACAGAGATAGACGGACAGACAGAGATATTATTCATATCCAGTCCCCTATCTGTGCAGTTACAAACTTTTTCGTGCTCAGGACACTAAATAATATTTGTCAAAAGCTCTCATTAATGTTCATTCCAATTATATGGCAGGGTGCAATGCCTGTATGCTCTTCGTTAAAAAAATAGAAAGAAAAGATTGTCCTACTGCCTTACTCAAAGTACATTAATACACATAAAAAGAATATATTTTTTATATTATGATTAAGGTCAGCACTATGGTTAAAACATCGACAGCTACCATATTTATTCCAATATAATCCACCCGAGCGTATAAGCCGCACCCTTGAAATTGCCTTAAAATTGTTGAATTTGACCATTTTTTTGTGTATAAGCCTCCCCTTCATTCCCAATTTTCATCTCCATATTCATGGTTTTAATAGAGCAAATCTTAAGAAAAATCATGACACATGGTTTTTCTCAGATACTGTAAGAATCAAAAGCACTATTTTAAGGTCAATATCATAAGGAAGTTAATATACCTTTGTTTGTGGATGCAAAATATCAAATTATTTAATTTGATAAAAGAACTATAGTGGTACCTCTACATACGAGCATCTCTATATATGAGAATTTCGAGATTTGAGCATTTCAAGATACGAGGACATTTTCAAGCAAATAATTATCTCTAGATACGTGAAAAATTTAGAGATGCGAGAAAATCAGGTGGCCAAGACACGAGAGGCTGTTTATCATTGTAGCGCATTGTCTTTTTTGCCGCATCTCTTTCGTGTATATCATTTTCTGGAACTCTTTACAAGCTTTTCACACACTGTTGCTGGTATTTTGGCTCATTCCTCTGTGCAGATCTCAATTCTGTCGATGGTTCATATTACTCGAATAGTTGTCACATTCGAACATGAAATAAAATGAAAAAAAATCAAAGTAGAATTTAATTTTATTTCAAAATCATGGCTACTCACATAGGCGCCGTTCAAAGCGGCTGCTTGTTGCAATAGCTCCCTAAACCCTCACTTGTATTGTGTTTTTACAGCTTTTTTTTACAGATTTTTTATCTTTTATTTTTATGTTTTATTGTCTCTTAAGACTTTACTTGATACTTACTTTATACATTATATTTGATACTTTAATGTTTTAAAACTTTACTTTCAAGACTCTAGTCAAGACTCAAGCTCTGTGAGAGGCAAACTTTGATCTATTAGTTTAGTTAATCTCTTCAAATTTCAAATTTTGGACACTACTTTTTTGACACACTCAGCCACGCCTACGCTGCTTTACACAAAGGATCAACTGTTAGCGCTACGCAACACCGGGATTCCCCTGGACCTGGACCTCCCCGCGGAGTTAGAGAGGAAGAGAAGAGGATGCACAGCTGGACAAAAATGTCAGGAGAAAAAGCGACGCTTCAGATCCAGCATTCCATATATTATTATGGGGAACGTAAGATCTCTCCCCAATAAGATGGAAGAGCTAACAGCGCTGACCAAACAACAAGGAGAATATCGGAGCATCTGCATTATGTGCTTGACGGAGACCTGGCTGGGTGAGCGTATATCAGACTCTCATCTCCTTGGATGGCTTTCAGCTGGTGAGGGCGGACAGAGATACTGAGGAGAGCGGTAGGAAGTAAGGTGGGGGACTAGCTGTTTTTATTAATAGTTGATGGTGCAGTCCTGGGCTTATTACTGTGAAGGAGCAACTTTGCACTCGAGATATCGAGGTAGTAGCTGTTAGCATCAGGCCGTTTTTCATCCCCGGGAGTTCTCACACGTAATCGTAATAACTGCGTATATACATACCTCCTTCGGCCGATGCGGCAGTGGCTCGCAAGCTGCTCCACACTACTGTGTCCCGGATACAGACGTCACACCCCCAGTCTCTCCTTCTTATCTCTGGTGATTTTAACCATGCCCCCTTGACTTCGACTCCAGCTCAGTCCCCCTGCCCCCACTGGGCTGCTCAGACCACAACCTGGTCCATCTGTTTCCCACCTACATCCCTATGGTGAGGAAAATAAAACCTACCACAAGGATCATGCAAAGATCTATTTATTTATTAACTTATTACCTATCTATTAATGTCTAAAATGCCTTTCCAATTTCTGCATCTTGCTACTGCGACAACGGAATTTCCCGAATATGGGATGAATAAAGTTATCCAATCCCATCCAATCTGGCCAGTCAGAGCACATCTAATAGGTTCATTAATAATTACCCTCGTTCGTAATTATCAATAACTGCAGGCAGACATCTTATTCAATTATTGACATTTAATTAAATAGATTGGATCACGGATAAGTAACCTTAAGGGAGGCGATCTTCCAAAGTATCCCTCCCGAACAGTATTTTGCGTACAGCTTTAAGGCATTAAAACAAAAACAATCACGCCTTCATTTGACCTAACAATCATATAACAATTACATAAAGAAGCCTGAAGTGCATCACGAGTGTTATGGACGTGGCAGAAACAATATCTTTGTTTTGGGCTCCGTTGCTGGAAATGGCAGATATCGAGTCCTTGCCCGATCAACCACCCTCACAGCCCGATACTGGGTGAGATGTAGCGTCAACAATCCTTGGAGAAGTCCATGTGAGAGTGGACTAGGCGGCAGTTTATGACCTCGAGCCGAACAATAGAAAGACTTTTAATGATTTAACAAAGAAATGAATTACTGCACACATGTATAATAGTAATACAGAATAAACCCAACAACATCTAATTAGGTTTAGACGGCAGCGCCCTATGTAAGAGCCCTGCACCCCGACCGAGGTATTATGGCCATGCCCCAAGCAAGCAGTGACATCTTTTTTCACGTTTTATGCAAGATACATGTTTTTTTCCTGACTTTCACTCATACACGTCAAAATTAATTTAGTTTAGCGTTTTATTTAATCCTTTCTCTATTTTGAAATAAATGACCGTATCAGCTGCATTGTATTGTGTCATGACATCATTGTGCCATGGCGTCATCAACTTGCAGTTTTGTGCATGTCGTATTTATATGCGCATACAAGCCGTACCCCCGCGGCTTATGCGAGTAAATACTGTAAATGTTACACATTGTTTTTTTTCTTCAAAAAGGTTTATGCTAAAATTGTGCATGTTGAAATGTTATTTTTTATTAGGAAGAAGAAGGGAGTAGAATTCAAAGGGGCAGTTCATGGATCAGTTCTTCAACACAACTTACTTCAGGGCATCTCTGCACAGATCGTCTCGGCTGCTGTAATACTTAAGCACATACACACACATCACTCATCTTAAAAAAGAAACTGTATTTCTATAATCATACACAACTTGGAGACATGTACCAATAAGAGTTATACAATGTAAGTGTTGCTATAATTTTAAATGTTATTATGGTTTCAGTTTTAGTCCAGTTTTGTCTGAAATAATACAAAAGAAATTGAAAGTATGAATGTCATTGAAGTTGAAATGGTCAGCAAACTTTTGTTTTCTTTTTGTATCTTGTGTCTTGGAAGGTTGTGGGAAATCAAAATTTTATTAAATCAATTAAGAGTTTAATGAAGTTTTGTCAAACACGACATTATACAGTAGAACAAAGGTTAACTTTAGCATTTGTATCTTTCCACAGGACAAAGTTGATGCTGGACTTCCAACTGCTATAGTGAGTATTGATTTAGCATGAAAGATTATTTTTAACAAGGCTTCTAAATTTTTGCACCACAGCATATTTAGAACAAATAATTTCCACCTTATTAAAGGCAAAGCGATTTAATTTTTAGTTTCCAAAATCTCTTCAGACATGTTAACATTTTCAAGAATTGAATTGAATTTATCTGAATGTTTTTATTCACATTATACAAGTATAATGGCAATTAAAGCTTTCACCACAGTGCACAAACAACAACAACAAACAGAATAAACAATCAATAAATAAGTACAGTGGTACCTTGAGATACGAGCTCTTTTTGTTCCGGGACTGAGTTCGTATGTATATATATTTTTTTCGTAACTCAAACAACCTTTTCCCATAGAAATGAACTAAAAACAAATTAATTTGTTCCAACCCCCTGAAAAAACACCAAAAACAGGGTATTGGATTGGAAAACATGTTTTATTTCTTCTAATTCGATATCCAATACCAAAATAACAAATAACTAGTGGTTTAATAGTACACTGTAATGTGTTTAATTGAACTAAAATTAGACGGATTTCGCAGAGGGTAGAGAAGGGGGGGGGCTTTGCACGGCAACGCACTCGTGACCTAACATAAACCAATTTTAATTAACTTGAATTACGATGCAGACACACTCAAAAATAAGTTTAATCTAAACTTAATTCTAATTTTGTTTTAAATTTTAATACTTTTCTTCTCCGGGTTGGCACTATTTGCACCCTTACTTTCAGACGAAAGTTGTTTGCTTTTGTCTTCCCTTCAAAATATTCCCAAAATGATGCACACAAATGTCCTCACAACAGAATAACGCACGACCACTTCCCAATGAGAAGTAAATAAATAAGTGGCTCCAGAGGCTTGCCCAAGTCTTGCTCTGTTATACATACATTCATTAATTCCTTTTTTGAACCGGTTTATCCTCACTAGGGTTGCAGGGGGTGCTGGAGCCTATCCCAGCTGACTTCAGGGACAAGGCGGGGACACCCTGAGTTGGTAATCAGCCAATCGCAGGGCACGAGGAGACAATTCACCCCTACACTCATACCTAGGGGCAATTTAGACTCCCCAACCACCCTACAATGCATGCTTTTGTTATGTGGGAGGAAACCGGAGTGCCCAGAGGAAACTCAGGCAGTCCCGAACATGCAAACTCCGCACAGACCGACCTGGATTTGAACCCACGACCCCAGAACTGTGAGGCCATCACTTTTACCACTTAGTCGCCGGGCAGCCTGTTATTCATACATCAGCCTCTTAATATTTGATAATTATCACTTTTTAAAATACGGTTTTCAGGTAAATTAGAAAAAAAATCACTTCATTTCAATTCATTCAGCATTCATGAGTTGTGTGTCATACAACCCCATTTTTTTCCAACATACAAGGTGGATAACAGCAATCTCTCTGCTTGCAATCACTGCCTGTTGCTCGCATTGCAATCCCCAAGCTCCAAAGACCCTTATCAGTACGCTACCTGTTACACCTGTACTAACCTTCCGGCTCTTACATGTTCTGTTGGCCATGTTAAATTGCAAACTACGACAGCTACGGCGCTATGTCTACAGTACATGTTTTGAATGTATAGAATGTTATGTACATGACATGACACTTCTAGATAAAAAAATAATTTATCTAGAGAAGTGGATTTTAACCTGGGTTCAATCGAACCACAGGGGTTCGGTGAGTCGGTTTCAGGGGTTTGGCGGAGCATCTGCCATGGAGGTCAACACACATAGACTCAGGTCTATTAACGATAACATGCCCCGCTTGACCATAACTGGCTACAGACATGACATTGCTTGGCCTATCAATTCTGCAAGGAATATATTTTACTTTACACTAAAGTAGTGTTCAGGGAATACGGATATTAAACTGGTGGGGTTCGGAGAATGCGCATATGAAACCGGTGGGGTTTGGTAGCGCCAACAAGGTTAATAACCACTGATCTAGAGTTACAAATAATCAACTAATGCGGTTCTTCTGACACTGGCTATGTATATTCGCTATTTTATTTTTTCAAACGTAACTCCCACAAGAAACGAGGGACCACTGTATTTGGGTCGGTAAAATGAGTACTTAAAAATGACTTCTCATTTGGTTATTTTTTTAGCTTTTTTTTCTTTTAATACTTTTAGATGCAGTGTCACTAGATCAATACTCTCTTTATCAATTTTGTATCTTGTCGTCAGACAGTTGCTGGTGTGATTGCTGTGGGAACATCTCATGGTCTGGCCTTGGTCTTTGGTAAGCCAAATATAGTTTTTTTGGGTATAATCTTTAAAAGAAATTCTAATTAGGAATTATGCTCGTCAAGGCATCTTGAATATTTATGCTTATTTGTAAATTCAAAGGCACTTACTTGTCTGTTCGATATTTCACCAAACATAAGATAATTTTAAGTTGGTGTGTGTTCATTTGCATGTGCCTCTTATCCTCACAAGGGTTGTGGGTGTGTTGAAGCCTATCCCACCTAACTACGGGCACCGCACGGGGGACACCCTAAATTCGTGGCCACCCTACCGCGTTTGGTCCCCCGGACGTTTGGTCGCCGGTCTTTTGTTCGCTGGACGTTTGGTCCCCGTTGGTCGCTGGTCTTTTGGTCGCCAGTCAAATGGTGAGAGTTTACTTGAGAGAGTTTACTGTTGAAAACAGATCTCAAAAATATATTCATGATAAAGACTTTAACTAAATATCTACTGTTGATTCATGAGAGAGAGTTTAAGTTTCGACAAAACTTAGATTGCTTGCTCACCACAAGGCTGTGTACTGAGTCCTCTCCTGTACTCCCTGTACACATACGACTGCACACCAGCCCACCAGTCAAACTCTATCATCAAATTCGCCGATGACACCACTGTGATCGGACTCATCTCAGGCGGGGATGAGTCAGCTTACAGAGACGAGGTCGACAAACCGTCTTCTTGGTGCTCGGCGAACAATCTTACACTGAATACCACAAAGACTAAAGAAATAATCCTGGACTTTCGCAAGCGCAGCACAGACCTGGCCCCACTCCTCATTAACGGAGTATGTGTAGACAGGGTCCAATCCTACAAATTTCTGGGAGTCCACGTCACGGATAGGCTCTCCTGGTCCACAAACACCACAGTGTTAGTGAAGAAGGCCCAGAAACGACTCCACTTTCTCAGGGTACTGAGAAGGGACAAATTGGACACCAAGCTTCTGGCAATCTTCTACAGAGCCACTGTGGAGAGCATCCTGACTTACGGCATTACAGTGTGGTATACCGGAAGCACGGCAGCAGACAAAAAAGCCATACAGAGGGTGATAAACACTGCCCAGAAGATCGTCGGCTGCTCTCTGCCATCGCTAGAAGACATTGCCAACCCCCGGTACCTCAGAAGAGCCGGGTCCATTGTTGGAGACCCATACCACCCTGGACACGGCCTGTTCCAGTTGCTTCCATCTGGCAGACGCTACAGGTCCTACAAAGCACGGACAAACAGACTCAAGGACAGCTTCTTCCCAACAGCCATCAGGTCTCTGAACCTGCAGCAACACGTGACGTGACGACTACACATATCCCTACTCTGAAATTAAGTCAAGTCGAATTGAAGTAACAGGAAGGTCGTTTGGTGCAGATCTACCTTCCACAGGATGACTGAGGGAGGGTAAGTATAAAGACTGAGAGGTAAGTGATCCATCTTATTCTTGTTGGCATCGGTGAGGCAACTTGTAGTCGCCGGAAAATGGCGCTCAAGGCGGAGAGCTAACAAGTATGAATATGTCATAAATAAATGTCATAAATGTGTCTGGCCTGGGAAGACGAACTTGTGGAGAAGCACTATACAATTTCGTCATACGCTGCTGAGGGTATGATGACTACTAGGCTTTTTGTCAAGTCAATGATGACGACAATGCCTATGTCTGATTGTGAATTGTGAATATTAAACTTTAATATCTAAGTTTTGTCGAAACCAGCTCTCAAAATTATATCCATGGGAGAGAGTTTAATATCTAAGTACTGTTGAAACCAGCTCTCAAAATTAGATTAATGAGAGAGTTTAATATCTAAGTACTGTTGAAACCAGCTTTCAAAATTATATGCATGAGAGAGTTTAATATCTAAGTAATGTTGAAACCAACTCTCAAAATTATATTCATGAGAGCGAGTTTAATATCTAATTACTGTTGTAGCTGGTGTAGCTCTCTGTTGAAATTAGTTCTCAAAATTATATTCATGAGTTTAATATGTAAATATCTAATATCAATATCAATTAGAGCACTCATTTAACACACCGACTGCTGCCAATGACTGTCATAGGCGTCCAATGAACCTTCATTTTCACTGGGAGAGCAATGTTGAAATACTTTGGATGGTTATTTTTATCAAATAAATAAAAGTCTTAGAATACCTTTAACCCGGAACTTTGACATTAAAATAAAAGGCAATAAGTAAAAATATTTAATTAAAAAGAATAAGCAAATTCACAGATGGTGTTTTTATTGAAGCAGTAAAACAAATTCCATACTGCTACGGGTTTCATAAACAATAGCCATTACATCCCTATTTCTCCCAATGTTAAAATCTATCAATTGCATGCCGATTGAGTTTATATATTTGTTCAAATTCCTGCGGACGAGCGACACTACGACGACCTTCTATGCAAATTCAGATAAATTCGCAAACAAATTAGAGTACCTCCAAACCATTGCATACAATTTGTAAGTTTTCCTGTTTTTTAATAAAAACTCCCATCTGTGAATTCCCTTTGTAAATAATTTGTAAGTTTGTGTTTGTAATTTTTGTACAGAATTTGTAAAAGTTTGTATATGTAATTTTTCTACAGAATTTGTAAAAGTTTGTATATGTAATTTTTGTACAGAATTTGTAAAAGTTTGTATATGGAATTTTTGTACAGAATTTGTCAAAGTTTGTATATGTAATTTTTGTACAGAATTTGTAAAAGGTTGTATATGTAATTTTTGTGCAGAATTTGTAAGTTTTACTGCTTCAATAAAAACACCACCTGTGAATTTGCTTTGTCTTCTTTTTAATTAATACATTTTACGTATTGCCTTTTATTTTAATGTCAATGTTCCGGGCTAAAAGTATACTAAGACTTTTATTTGTTTGATCATTGCAAGTTGTCCCAGAGAGATTGAAGGTTCATTGGACGCCATTGACAGTCAATGGCAGCAGCTGGTGTCTTAAATGAGTGCTCTTATTGATATTTTGATATTAGATATTTAGATTTTAAACTCATGTATATAATTTTTAGAGCTGGTTTCAACAGTACTTAGATAGTAAATAGTACTTAGATATTAAACTCATGAATATAATTTTGAGACCTGGTTTCAACAGTACTTAGATACTAAACTCGCTCATGAATATAATTTTGAGAGCTGTTTTCAACAGTAAACTGTCATTTGCATTTATTGCATTTGACTGGCGACCATAAGACTGGCGTCCAATGGGGAGCAAACGTCCGGCAACCAAAAGACCAGCGAACAAACGTCCGGCGACCAAATGTCCGGTCACGCCCTATCGCAAGGTACTAGGAGTTGAACAAACATTCACATTCACACTCGTACTTAGGGGCAACTTTTTATGTTCAACCAGCCCACCCTGCATATTTTTGATATGTGGGAGTTCTTTGTGAAAATCCACACAATCCCAGGGAAAACATTCAAACTGCAAGCAGTGAAGACCAAGTACGGATTGAACCCTCTACAGGGCTGCCAACCTCCGTCGACCCCATTTTAGGAGTACTACACTTGTCTTATTTCCTGAGTGAATGCAATTCACGCAATAGATATAAAATGTAAGAAAAAAACGTAGGACAATTTAAATCAAATTGCCATTATCGTGTTTTTATGTTAACTGAAAGATTGCAAACTATAGAAAACAAATAGCATAATGAAAATAAGTTTATTTTTGTGTTTGGTTCCTTCATAACAATGGTGTTGTGACAGCAAGATCATTGACACTGTTCTCCGGATTTGGAGCTATTAGCAATACGATGCAGGCCATACTATCTACCGAGGGAGCTAACGGTCGTCATAGTAACGGCTATCTATATACCTCCAAATGCGAACGTCAACACAGCTCTCGACCTCCTGCTAACGGCTGTAAACAAACAACAGCCTGATGGAGTCTTTATTGTCGCTGGTGACTTCAACAAAGCATGTTTAAAGACTGTTCTACCCAAGTTTATCCAATATGTCAAATGCAATACGAGAGAAGACAAAATTCCCGACCATGTCTACTCAAACATCAAACATGCCTATAAAGCAGCTCCTCTGCCACATCTAGCTGGATCAGACCATTGCTGCATATCTCTCACCCCTGCGTACACCCCACTTCGGACGCAAACAAGGCCAAAAATAAAGATAATAAAAACTTGGCCCAAGGACGCATTTTCTCAGCTGCAGGAATGTTTTTTCCGCACCAACTGGGAACTTTTCGAACACAACGACCTCCTGGACTATACGGAAACTGTACTCTCCTACATCAGAAACTGCATTGACAACGTCACTACAGACAAACGGATACGGGTTTTTCCTAACCAAAAACCCTGGATGACCAAGGAGACACAAGCACTGATCAAATGCCGTAACAGCGCCTTCAGATCGGGGGACAAGAGAAAGTATAGAGCTGCCAGAGCAGAGCTGAAAAGAGGCATAAAGAAGGCCAAGGCAGCATATACTAAGAAAATCGAGGAGCTATTCAAAGAAAATAACCCAAAGAAGATGTGGCTGGGAATACGACATATTACTAACTACAATAACAATTGTGTCTGTAGACGCGGATTCCCCACTAGCGAAGGAACTGAACCATTTCTTTGCCCGCTTTGAGACTGACAAATCAGACCCAGTGTCAACACTCCCACTACCACCCTGCAACAATACACTGGAGTTTCGGGAACAGGAAGTGAGACTGGAAATGCAGTCTGTGAACACCAATAAGGCTGCTGGACCAGACGGAATACCTGGCAAGGTGCTCAAAGCCTGTGCTGAACAGCTGGCTGGAGTCTCCACGGACATTTTCAATCGTTCCTTGCAACAATCCATCGTTCCAGCCTGCCTGGAATCTGCCACCATCATTCCTGTCCCCAAAAAGCCAACCATCAACAGCTTGAACGATTACAGGCCTGTTGCTCTCACGCCTGTGATCATGAAGTGCTTTGAAAAGTTGGTGGCCCGCTACATCAGAAATACAATCCCCCCCTTAGTTGACCCTCACCAGTTTGCTTATAGAGAAAACAGGTCCACTGACGATGCTATCGCCGTGGCTCTAACACAGCACTGAGCCACCTGGAGCACCAGGGTAATTATGTGCGGATGCTTTTCATTGACTATAGCTCAGCCTTTAACACTATAAAGCCGAACATTCTTAAGGACAAACTCTCCCACCTTGGACTATCCTCTTCAATCTGCTGCTGGTTAAAGAACTTCTTGACTAACCGACCACAAACTGTTAGACTGGGTCCACACCTCTCTTCCTCCATTACACTGAGCACTGGCTCACCACAAGGCTGTGTACTGAGTCCTCTCCTGTACTCCCTGTACACATACGACTGCACACCAGCCCACCAGTCAAACTCTATCATCAAATTCGCCGATGACACCACTGTGATCGGACTCATCTCAGGCGGGGATGAGTCAGCTTACAGAGACGAGGTCGACAAACCGTCTTCTTGGTGCTCGGCGAACAATCTTACACTGAATACCACAAAGACTAAAGAAATAATCCTGGACTTTCGCAAGCGCAGCACAGACCTGGCCCCACTCCTCATTAACGGAGTATGTGTAGACAGGGTCCAATCCTACAAATTTCTGGGAGTCCACGTCACGGATAGGCTCTCCTGGTCCACAAACACCACAGTGTTAGTGAAGAAGGCCCAGAAACAACTCCACTTTCTCAGGGTACTGAGAAGGGACAAATTGGACACCAAGCTTCTGGCAATCTTCTACAGAGCCACTGTGGAGAGCATCCTGACTTACGGCATTACAGTGTGGTATACCGGAAGCACGGCAGCAGACAAAAAAGCTATACCGAGGGTGATAAACACTGCCCAGAAGATCGTCGGCTGCTCTCTGCCATCGCTAGAAGACATTGCCAACCCCCGGTACCTCAGAAGAGCCGGGTCCATTGTTGGAGACCCATACCACCCTGGACACGGCCTGTTCCAGTTGCTTCCATCTGGCAGACGCTACAGGTCCTACAAAGCACGGACAAACAGGCTCACGGACAGCTTTTTCCCAACAGCCATCAGGACTCTGAACCAGGAGTAACACGAGACGAGACGACAACTGTCAGGTTCATTAATAATTACCTTCGTCCGTAATTATCAATAACTGCAGGAAGACATCTTATTCAATTATTGACATTTAATTAAATAGAAATGGATACAACAGGTAAAAGCCTCCGGAAGGGAGAGTTACAGCAAGTGTCCCTTACAACTTCCGAACGTCTCCTCGAATAGACGTTTTCGTCCCATTCTTATGGTCACAAGTTACAGAGTTGTTGATCATTCCATCACGTATGAGTAAAAACAACATCTGGGACTACAATAACAATCAAAGTATTTTACTAATAACAAAAACAGGGACTAGACCTAACAACATTTAGATTAGAGTAATTATACAACCTCCTTGACCTAAGAATCATATAATATAATCATAATCATATAATCGTTACATACAGAAAAACCCGAAGTGTACGGTTACATAACGATAACAATATTCTTGTTATTGTCCGAATAGCCCTGTCCTCGTCACCAAGGGCCCACCAAATCTCAAGGACCCAGATTGGGTGGATTGTTTGTATAACCATCCTGGAACAGGCTGTCTAGGTTAAAGATGACTTGGTGTGACCTCAAGACTTTTGAAAAACAGAAAGAGAATGATTTAACAAAGTAATGAATTAATACAAAGAAAAGAAAGAGATTGATTTAATAAAGAAATGAATTAATATAACTATTATAATAATAAAACAGAATAAACCCAACATTCCCCCGTTTTTATAATATGTATGTTATTAGTCATTTCTTAGTAATCACTAAATGGAAATGTCGGTGACTGCGATTTTATCCGCCTACTCCTTACTCCCATGGCTGGTCTGAAAGAGAAAAAACATAATTATATTCGTCCAATTGGTCCTCGGATTTACCGTACTCCTGGACCTTACTGCTTTCCCCAAACCGTCCCATAAGATACAACTCATGTACTTTAGAATTTGTAGGGGCAATTTCAGTAGTTATAAGTCGGCTTAGCAAGGAGCGCAAACAGGGGATACTACATCACCCACACAATGTTAGGATAGCGGTAATTGTGCCTATAGTCCAAATCTTTAGATTTTCCAAAGGTCTTATCCCACCAATCTGACAATGCGGACGTATCTACTCCAGAGTGCTCTTGCATATTGCGGTTCAGTGTTTGCAGGCCAGTAATGGCCCTGGTGAGAGATCCACTGGGTGACGCGTTGTTCGGTATGAAGGTGCAACATTGTTTTCCAAACATTGCACACACGCCCCCTGTTTCAAGGATCATATCCACCGCTATGCGATTCTGGAACGCCATCAGACTGGTAGCTGCCAGTTGTTCCTTCATGGCCACAAATCCCTGTTCAGTATAATTTCCAAGTTTTGAACATTGTAATGTAAGTAATTTATTCTATCCACATTTTTGTTTGGGGTGATTAGAAGGAAGATAGACTCCCAACCTGCTGCGATCTGATTAGCCAGCTTATACTCATCTGGTACGCCCCGGGGGATGCCAATCGCATCAATGTATGTTGGATCTCCTTCCCTCCATGCCTCTCGACGATGTCGGGAGGGTCGACCCTTCACCTCCGAATTATGAGCCGCCAATTGTATCTCCTCCACTGTGGATGGAAAAACAGACACCGGTAAGAGCAGTGAGACCAAAGTACCTAGTCCTGCCGCGTTTCGGCAGGAGTCGTATAATTTATCTACCACCCCGCCACCATAGGCCAGAACGTGGTATCAGGGGTGTAGTTTGTTTTAGAACGCCGGTACACCACGTCTCATTTATCGCCCCCAGCTTCAGACCATGCCCTGTAAGGTTTAAGCAGGTAAAATGATTAAACAGTGGAAAAATTGACTTCCTATTTACCGCGTAACAGGATAAACACTGCTTCAATATTTTTTCTTGCCAAGTAGGACACGTTT
Source organism: Stigmatopora nigra (assembly GCF_051989575.1). Taxonomy (NCBI): domain Eukaryota; kingdom Metazoa; phylum Chordata; class Actinopteri; order Syngnathiformes; family Syngnathidae; genus Stigmatopora; species Stigmatopora nigra. Next base: position 720,871 of record NC_135519.1, on the reverse strand, counting down.
TTTCATTTGTAAAAACACTTTTCCCCAAATGAATGGTGATTGAGGGAGTTGTTAGACCCCATCGTATTTTCCCTTGTCTGGTAGGTTATCCTAATCCTTTGTAAGATGGTTTAGTCTCAATTGAAACCATATGGAGACGTCAAACCCAATATAAAAGAGTTCCCTATAGTTTTATGGTATTGCTTGCTGAGCAATAATCTTTTCAATTAATATTGGTGTTTCCCGTATCTTATTAAGTCAGAAAGTTTATCTTACCCGTCCCCTCAATGTTTCAATTGAGACCACCCTTTTACCAAAGTAGCTCCACATAGTGCTTGCCTTCTTTACACTCCATTAACAGCGCCCAATTATCCCCCGTTTGGGAAATCCCTGTTTCAGAAATAAATTTCACAGGTTAATATGTCAGTCCAAGCTTTCCAATCTTGACCAATTTCTGCAACAAGGCTTTTCCCAATCTTTAATTTTTTGCTGTTAATGTACCACACATATTTCCCACCATCTCTTTTTGTATGGCAACCGGGACGTCGCCGAGTCCAAATATATATTTTCAATGTGGAAATTTGATTTAGTAGGTAATGTTAATTAAATGTAAATGTGTATGTTTCTCGGTTTACCCTCCCGTAAGAAGGTGTATCCTCAATTGAAACGCCTCCGCCTTTTTCTCCAACTGGAGAAAACAACCCTACTGTGGAAAGGAATAGAATCACAATCATCATTAATCTCATTGCCCCAAAAGCAATAATTGTTTTCAACATGACTTTTTGTCTTTGTTTAGGGAGTTTTCCTCTTGAAACGTTTCAATTTAGACAACCTTCTTACTGTGGGAAAGGTGCATCCGTGTCCCCTTTCAGTAACAAGGACCCTCCCACTTTGCGTTGCTCCGATGTTTCTTCTTTTATGCTGCTTATCAGCATCCAGTCTTCAAGAATCACCGTCGCTTCGTCCGTTTCCTGTTGACAAGCAAAATCTCCCTCTGATAGTCTAAATTTGGTGTGTGCGTTTTTTTTTTTTTTTTTTTTTTTATAGATTCGCCTCATCATCCAATTGTCATTGTGTGGTGAATAATAACAATTTGTAAGGTCTACCAAACAGGACTTCATATAAGGTCCGCCAATTGTGGATGGTAGACAACTATTATATTAACAAAATGGGAGCCATTATCACTTATAAATAGTTTCTGGAATTCCATATCGTGGAATGATATCCATATGATCTAATAAAAATAAAACAAAATCTATATGTATTTTTTGAAATGGATATGTGGTTATGCATTATAGATTTAAACCCTAAGCCTTGTAGTGCCGTTGTAGCAAGGCCACCTCCCCCTTGTCGAGACATAGGTCTTCCCTTGACTCAAGCCCAAATTATTTTCTTTATTGATCTTTTATTGATAGATTATGTCTCGGTGGTCTGCCAATCAAAAAACACAAAAAGACAAACTATCATTCACGCTCACACTCATAAACAGAAGAATTTAGTGTGTTCAACCAGTCTAGTATCCATAATTTCATTTTGTGGGAGTAAACTGGAGTACCCGGAGAAAATCCACAAATTCTCGAGGACGCCATGAATACCCCACATTCCGGAAGGTCTGGATCCACCCCGCATTCATTAGTAGATCCTTTAATATACACACCCCCACTCTAGCCTTTTAACCGTTTGTAAAAAATTTCCTTCAAGTTTCACACAAAGTTATATCCTCTTTAATGCTATCAGTTTAGCTGTTTGTTCCCCGAATTGAGGTCGGAATAGTTTCACATCTAAAGTTTTTATTTTTTACAGCCGCCATGACCTAATGGCCCCCTATCATGTTTTTGGAAAATCCCAATTCCCTCTAATAGCATGCCAATCACCTTTTAATGCGGCCATCCAATTTTGTTTCTACTTGTTTCAGGTGATAAGATAATCTCCCCCATTTGTAAAACTAATTCATCCACGCCTATTTTATACAACATGACGCCTATGGCCTTTATTACGTCGCCTTGACTCCAAATTCTATGAACCAAGATAACACGCCTAATTTGTAAGCGAATTTCGCCCATCCCATTTTGTTCATAGACAACCCATCTACCTAAAGCGTCACTTGTTTCAAAACATGAAAGGCCCCACTAGAATTCGTGCATCCAGCGCCAAATAGAGCCTATTTACACATTTGTCTCAAACTTGTTTTAGATATGGGGTCCCCAATTTCCCAAAATTTCCCAGAATTTATGTACTACCACATCCTGTCAAAAACCCAAAACGACTAACATAACCTGTTTCTAAGCCAGATTCTGGAATTTGGAGAATTTCTCCTTTCCCTCCCTTATCTAAGCTTGTTATTGTCACTCGTTATCACTGTAACATTCAGGCGTATTAACCCCATCGTTGCTAAAGTTCTAACCAATTTGCATGCCCTTAAAGCCGTAAAAGCAACGTTATTTGGTTGTATCAATTGACCAATGCTTATCCAATCCGTAATATCCTTAAAGTCATCAATATGACCTGTGACAAAGCATATTTCCTCCTGCCAGGACAACAGACAATGTTCTTTCAAGTGCACTTTGAAAAACATTCCATGTTACTCCATTCTTAGGGAAAATATGCTCATCCTAAACCAATTATTTTATTTACAATTCACCTAATTATTTGGATGAATGCCATGAATTTTATCATGCCACTATTGCATTGTAAATTTCCCATCTGATGTCGTTAACAGCCAAATAATTCAATACCTACTATACTTTGTAAATCACCTCATATGATGTTTACTTAAGACACGAGTCATTTCCCATAGCCTGTTACCAAAACAAAAATCTACAACAATTAAATGAGACAAATCAACCTTTTGTTAGACAATTCCTAATTACAAACTTTAATGTTTTAAAAACCTTATCGTCACCAATATACCATAATATTGTAAATTTTGTCATCCTGGCCTTTTCTTTAACCAGCCAACCCCCTGGATTAAAGTATTTTGAACAATCAAAAAATTCTGAAATAGTATTAATATTATTTTATCCTCCAAAAGCTAGTTTCCTTTAACTAAGAGCCCTTTGAAATCCACAATTGCTCAAAAATGACTATTTTGGTCTATTTCCCAAATCCAAAGCTTTTTACCAAATCAACCTTTTACTGAACAGATTTTTTCTATCCTCTTAATACATTTCATTTTAAAACCCAAAATATCAATGCGAAAGCATTCGCATAACCTTGCATTTCTTGCAGCCCATGTATTGTTCTTATTTTGAAAAGTCCAAACAGAAAACGCAATTAGCCGTTAACTATGACCTCCACTCTTGCTGCGAAAACAGCATTGTTATCTTATGTTTACAAACCAGCTTTTTCCCTGTGCCCAAATACAACGCTTTTTAGAGAAGACAACCATTAAAACGTCAAATTAACCCCTCTTCCGATATTCAACTACATCACAATATTTTTCCAAGACCCCATATATCCAGAATATGTATGCTGCAAGCACAACAATATGGCAAAAACCCATTTTCTGCCCTCAAGTTTGCTTCAGCACCCCCAAGGCCAATTATTATTATTATAATGTCTTCACGGAAAGGATCACAAAATTTTAGTCGTTTACACGGTCCGAACGCTCCCGAAAGCCCAACACAGTTAAATCGTCTGCCCCGCGGCCCACATGTTTCACTCCCATCTAATCAGCAGCCGCTGCACCAGAAACGCTTCCCCCGCAGTTGACACATTTTTTGGCAAGTCTAGAGCATAATAAAAACACAGGTGACATTCCCTGCTAAACATTTAAATGATCATTTTGTATATATTCTTTTGTCTTTTTAAACACCATCTTCCCGCTAGCGGACGGGATCAAAAACCAAGCTGCAATAAGCCATCACATTGCTGTAAATTGACAGTACATATAGGTTATATTAACAAAGCACCACCAGCACTTGGAAATAACCATTCTAATTGTTGTTATACAAGCCCAAGCATCACAAAAAAACCCAATTTATTGTAATCACAAAACGTCATACCCGGATTAACCAAATCAAATACCAGTGTCCCCATTAATTTTCTAGCTCCCTTTATTTTTGTTAAACTTCCTCCGCGCCCGTCACCTATCTCGGTAAATATTTTCCCCGTCAGCCGAGGAGGCCCCGCTATTTTTTCCTTACCAAACAGTACTTTCCCGCCGCCACGGTCTTAAATATATCCCCGTTATCCGAGGGAGCCCCCACTATTTTCCCAAAATAGTATTTTTTAACTTCTCCCCGGCCTTATTTCGCCATTAGTGTCTGTGGAACAAGCTGTTACACTTTTATCCACTCACATATTATTTATATATGTATATTACCTCCATTAGTGTCTGTGGAACAAGCTGTTACACTTTTATCCACTCACATATTATTTATATATGTATATTACCTCTATGCATTAGTGCATATATTATCCTGCATTTTATGCATTTTAAGCTGGCCAGCAAACCCATATTTATTTATCCATAAATATAGCTGTGTAATATTTTTAAAGCGCTTTGTCTTTCCAATTTTTTTCCAATCCTTACAAGTTAGACGTATTTTTTGGATCGTCATCCAAACCCGCCTTACAACACGTGTTTCCCATATTTTACTTTTTTGTAGTGAGTTCGTGTGCCTCACAGAGTTAACTTTATTATATCTATTTTTATTATTATTTTTAATATTATTATTATCTATTCGACTGTATCGACTGTATCTCCTAGGCCTTTCCTAATTTTACTGCAGAAACCACACAAACACCATACAACGTATATTCGTGCCTACCCTTTAGACACAGGACACTCCCCGGCCCCAATATTGTACCTCTAGTACAATACATTCGTGCCTACCCCTGAGACACAGGACACTTTCCAGCAAAGTGCCCCACCGTACCTGCCATTGACTAGTATAAACACAGGGTTTTATCGCCGTCACCCAGGACGCGAAACCAGCCCAACAATGGGCCTCACATACAATGTCCCTTTAACGCATTTGTAAACACCTTCACAACATGCAGACATTAATGTGGACTTACCCGAGATCCATCAGATGTCTCCCTCCAGCAGGAAAAGTCTTCAACCGCCGAGAATCCAGGCGCCCCCGTCGAAAAACTCCGGCCCACCAAGGGTTTTGAAGACGCCGTGCGCACGGTCACTTACCAGATGTCGAACAGCAGCGCCTGGGTTCTCGCTCCGGTATATTGACCTCCATGGCTCGAAGGACCAAAATGTCAGGTTCATTAATAATTACCTTCGTCCGTAATTATCAATAACTGCAGGAAGACATCTTATTCAATTATTGACATTTAATTAAATAGAAATGGATACAACAGGTAAAAGCCTCCGGAAGGGAGAGTTACAGCAAGTGTCCCTTACAACTTCCGAACGTCTCCTCGAATAGACGTTTTCGTCCCATTCTTATGGTCACAAGTTACAGAGTTGTTGATCATTCCATCACGTATGAGTAAAAACAACATCTGGGACTACAATAACAATCAAAGTATTTTACTAATAACAAAAACAGGGACTAGACCTAACAACATTTAGATTAGAGTAATTATACAACCTCCTTGACCTAAGAATCATATAATATAATCATAATCATATAATCGTTACATACAGAAAAACCCGAAGTGTACGGTTACATAACGATAACAATATTCTTGTTATTGTCCGAATAGCCCTGTCCTCGTCACCAAGGGCCCACCAAATCTCAAGGACCCAGATTGGGTGGATTGTTTGTATAACCATCCTGGAACAGGCTGTCTAGGTTAAAGATGACTTGGTGTGACCTCAAGACTTTTGAAAAACAGAAAGAGAATGATTTAACAAAGTAATGAATTAATACAAAGAAAAGAAAGAGATTGATTTAATAAAGAAATGAATTAATATAACTATTATAATAATAAAACAGAATAAACCCAACAACAACACAAATCGCTTCTTTGGAATAAATTTGCAGTGAGGTAACAGGAAGGTCATTTGGTGTGGATCTGCCTTCTACAGGCTGACTGAGGGAGGGTAAGTAAGAAGATAGTGAGAGGTAAGTGACCAATTTTATTCTTGTTGGCATCGGTGAGGCAACTTGCAGTCGCCGGATTGATGGCGCTCAAGAGGTGATGTGATGTTTCCATCGTGGCGGAGTGCTAACAAGTCTGAATATGTCATTTAATGGGTCTTGCCTGGGAAGGCGAACTTGTGGAGAAGCACTATCCAATTTCGTCATACGCAGCTGGGTATGATGACTATTAGGCTTTTTGTCAAGTTAATGATGACGACAATGCCTATGTCTGATTATTATTATTATTATTTATTTTATTTTTTTTCTACGTGCGTTTTACAGTCAGAACTTCCAACTTGTGTCACGCTTAAGTCGCACATGCATGTTGCGCAATGTGCAAATGTCGGTCCTTTTGGAGACAGCTTCAAATTGATATTTTGTCGAATATGAACCAATAAACTTCTGCGAGTGTCTGGGTTTCTTATTAGAAATTTCACCCAAATTGCCTTACAGGCAAGGCATATCGATGAGACTTACCAGTGCTACTTCCGTTAGAACAACCTCAGAAATGATAGGATTTGTTTCAAAACAAAAGACTGGTCAGCCTCAATTATACTTACTCCTCTGAAAAAAATGAAAACTAAAATGTTAAAGCGAAAGAGGCTGTTGGGTCTGTTCTAGCACAGACCCAACACAGGCACAGAAAGAGGGAGAACAATTTCGGAAATTCAGTTTATTACCAGACTGCAGAATGGGAAGAGCTCAAACAGTCTCAACGCACAGTCTGTTCCTTGCAACTCCCAGAGAACGAAGTGGAGGTAAGTCTATATATTTGTGAAAAATGGGAGGTTGTGCAAATAGGATATGGGCTGACGCGTTTAGCTATCTGCAGGGCAAAGGTCTGCGAACAAGATTTTTCTATAACTCACAAACTGGTGCACTTCCAGTGCTCTTGAGAAAAAAAAATATAATTGTTTTAATCTTCCTTTAATGTTACACCCTTTTTTCCAAAGATTATGCTAAAAGCAGTGTTCACATACCCATTGGATCCAAATAAATACCATTTGACTTAACATAAAAATATGCAATAGAAAAGGACTTTCATTTTATATTATAACATTTTTTTCTACAGAAATCACAGTATAGATGATTTTTTAGAAACTATTTTTCCACACCACTCCTGACCATCTCTCGACACAGTGGTTGGTAAACACTACTGTATAATAATGAAATCTCTACAAATTCTTACTTTAACTGAAAAAATCCACTTATCATTATTCTTACAGAGTTAATAGACTTCTGGTTTCAGCTGTATTAAAACATTTTCTTGTTAAAATATATGCCATATGACCATGACTTTTATGAGAATGATGTCCTTATATGTCCTCTTCAGATAACAACCAAGCTTTAAGGCTCAATCTTGGAACAAAATCAACTGGTGCAGAGTTTGGCGCAATCTCTGCCCTCAGCATCAACAATGACAGCTCAAGACTTCTTTGTGGGTTTGCGAAAGGACAGGTACTTTATCATCTAGGGCTTTTATTTTGGGAATGGGGTTACAAAATGTACTCTCCCATTCTCTTGTAAGCAAGCCTGCACACATTTTCTAGGCCAGGGGTGGCCAACCAGTCAGAGACCAAGAGCCACATTTTTTACTGTGTTACCGCAAAGAGCCACATCACACTCATACCTTTGCTCAGCCAGATTTATTGTAAATGTCACACACCAGCATAGTAATGACATAAATTGACTCCTACAGTACTAACAGCACAGGCCAGTCATTATCAACAATGAACATTGTGTGCACTGTCTCACACAGACAAACTCTCAGTTCAACCAAGTCCACAAACAAAAATATAATAATTTACAATAGCGTTTTTCTTTTACTATGCATGTTACTTAGTGGGACTTCTGTCATAAAATCAGAGCCTATTTTTGCGCAACATTCGCTCCTTGTGAGCTGTCATTTATTATGAATGGCTTTTAACTAGCGCGCCCACCACGTGGGTGTACACCTCGCTCTCCTATTGGCTGCTCCCGGCTGAGCACTCTCGCCTTGGTCTGCCTCGCAGGGGGTGTGGCTTTTTCAGCCGACGCTGGATCTTTGGGATACATACTTTTTGTGTGCGCGACGCCGTTCATTGTCGCTTCTGGTTCACGGGAGCTCTCCCACTCTGTTAAAAAACGTTTACTCAAATGACCTTGCTCCTACTGGGAAACTTTGAGGTATTTTCATCCCAAGCACATGCGCATTGGACGAAAATACCGTATTGAACTCAAGCGAAGCGCACACGCAAATAAAAATAAAACACAAATACAAACTTTGATATGGACGTAAGAGCCGCATGAAACCGGGCAAAGAGCCGCATGCGGCTCGGGAGCCGCGGGTTGGCCACCCCTGTTCTAGGCCTTAATATTTGTCAGTGGATTTTATCTATAATTAACATACCCATATATTAACAAAAATATTGAAAGCATTAAACTCTATTTTAATGTTTTGAAGAAAAAAAGTATTTCCCAAAAGTAAAATACAAAAGGGGTGACAGTGATTGAGTTTTTCCATCTCTACATCAACAATGGTACACACACAACAAGACAGTTGGAATAAACAATTTAGTGCACTTTTAACCAACTGCTTGATTTTATGCCATACTCCTCCGTTTTGAGACTGGTCTGATTTGCCAGTCTCAAAGCGGGCTAAGAAACGGTTCAGTTCCTCAGCTAGTGAGGCATCTGCATTTGATGAGTGTCTGTGTCTCCTTGGTCATCCCAGGTTTTTGGTTTATTAACAGTGACTTTGTTCGTGCAGTTTTTGATGTTGGAAAGTATAGTGTCCGTGTAGTTCTGGAGGTTGTGGTGTTCGAAAAGTTCCCAGTTGGTGCGGGAAAAATAGTCCTGCACCTTAGAAAGGGCGTCCTCCGGCCAAGTTTTTATTATCTTTATTTGTGGCCTTATTAGCCTCTGGAGTTGAGTGTATGTGGGGGTGAGGGAAAGGCAGAGATGGTCTGATCCAGCCAGGTGAGGGAGGAAAGTAGCTCTATAAGCATGTTTGATATTAGAATAAACATGGTCTAGAGTTTTTTCTCCTCTGGTGCGGCACTTCATGTACCTGATAAACTTAGGCAGAACAGTCTTTAAGCACGGATTGTTGAAGTCACCAGCGACAATAAAGACTCCATCAGGGTGGTCAAGCTCCGGTTCGTTTACAGCCGTTAGCAGGAGGCTAAGTGCCGTTCTAACATTAGCATCCGGTGGTATATATACAGCCATTATAGTAATAACCGTTAGCTCCCTAGGTAGATAGAAGGGCATGCAGGCCAATAGCTCTAAATTCGGGGAGCAGTGAGTGTTAATGATCCTACTGTCGCAACACCATTCATTGTGAATGAACATGCAAAGTCCATTTATTTGCTTTTTCCTTTTAATTCTTTCGAACGATCGTTTTGAAATAGCGTCCGGCTAGCTAGCGATACCGCGCCGTCGGGGATTTGCGGTGTAGCCACGTTTCCATAATGAGAATAATGTTGTAGTTCCTGACAAAGCTGTTGGTAGCAATCTAAAGTTTCAACTCTTTTGTGGGTGATGGATCTGGCGTTGGTCAAAAAGATACTCAGAAGCAGTGCTCAGCTAGGCCCACCCGGCATCCGCGCTTTTGTTTTCTTTCCCTTCGCCGCCTCCGTCATACTCTGAGTGGGCTGACTATCCACGGAGATCCCGGAGGTCTCGATGTCTTCGGGGATATCGTAAGTTCGTTGCTAGTCTGTTGTGATGTATATATCGCATCTCCTTCCGACAGTAATTAAATCCTTGCGACTGTAGGAAAAGTTTGCCTCGCAGATGTTTGTAAATATTGAACAACACCAAACTTGAGAGCATTGAGACGCTGCACCCATGTGCGCCGCCATCTTGGAATATATCTATATATCTGTTGTTAGACTAAACTATTTCACCTGACTCCAATTCCTTAACTCTGTAGTCTCCAGTCTAACAATGGAGCGTGTTCAGCATCGGAGGAGACAAACCAGGGTTGAGCGAGTTTATCCACAGATGGTTTATTCCATTCAAATTGATTCATACAGAGCTCCGGGTCTCCCTCCCATAGAATAAGCCCGCTGAGTGTTGATGTCCTAAAGCGGAGGATGGAAAAGACATTGTCCAAACCCGCGTTTGCCCAGTTATAGTTCAACAAAAATGCATATTCATTCGCTGATTAATAATGAGATGTGGGCTGGTCCAGGGCTGCTGTGAAGGGGGGTTTCTCTGGGCTCCACATCTTCCAGCCTTGAATCCACATCATCCAGACCTCTGTCTCCGCTGGTCCTATAAAGTCCTGACCCTCTGCCCTGCTCTTTGTTCCTCTGCCCTTTGAAGTCCTCCATCTGGTCTCTTATCAGTGTGAATCCCACCTTGAAATAAGAATCTCAGGAAGAGCCTTTTGTTAACATTGTAGTCGAGGAGTCTCGGACCCATCCTTCTGTTCATATTGTAATTGAGTTGGGAACAAGAGCTGAACCCTTCAGTGGCGATACTAAAACAAGACCGCCACAAAAAGAATGAGTAAAATGTGATATCAAAATGAAACAGCCATACTAAAAAGAATGAGTAAAATATGTCAGATTCTTCATTCCCTCTCTTGGTCTCCTAAAAGAGACCACATCAACAACACCACACAGGTTAGTGTCAAATGAAATGTAAAACTATATTAGTATAAAAACAAAGAAGCACTACATTAGTATATCCATGAACATGTGCCCAGCGGGGGGTCCAGAGGGGTCAGTTTGGCGCAACTGGACATACTGACCTCTAGGGCCTGGTCCCACTGCTTTATCGATCAGTCGAGTGACTAGAGTACGAGCTAAGGGGAAGATACAACAGCTACAGAGAATAAGCAGAGTAATGAGCACTCCAGCAGATATGAGGATGTTGCCTATCAAACCTTTCCAGGCACCAAAATAATCCATCCATTGGTCCCAGATTGAGGTGTCCACACCTGACTGATCGGCCATCTTATTAGTCAGGGTTCGGAGGCCTTCTAAAGCTTTGGTGAGACGTCCATTTGGAGCAGTGTTATTAGGAATGAAAGTACAACAGGCATCACCAAAGATAGCACACACACCACCCTTCTCAGCCAATAACATGTCTAATGCTATACGATCTTGGAAGGCCATGAGGGATGTTGCCGCTAAGCTGGTCACGTACCGCCTCTAACGAATCAACCGTGTAATTGCCAAGTCGCTGGACATTGTAATGAATATAATTGATGCGATCAACATTTTTGTTGTGAGTTACCCAAATTAGAATACTTTTGAATCCCGCTGAAACCTGATTAGCAAGTTTATACTCATTAGGAACGCCACGGGGGACGCCTATGGCGTCAATATAGGTGGGATCGGAGTTACCCATCCAGGTGTGTGGTGCTCTCTTTTGGCGATGCAAGACCTCGATGTTTTTACCCGATCAATCGAGTAACTAGAATGCATCTCATCTGCCTAACTGCAGATTTAAGTGTGACGTCTAGACCCAGTGAATTCAGGATGTCAGGATACCACACATCTTCTTCATAGTAGTTCTCCAGTTTGTCCTTTTCATACCAATTTACTCTCCTCTGTGATAGGAGTATGTCACCATCTTGTATTCCAACTCGAGTCTCTGTGGGTGGGGCGTTCAGACACGCCCAGGCAGTCACTGACAGTACAGTCACTGTGATGTGAATGGCAACAGCTTTCACTGTGGCCAATGTGCAGAGGTGCAAAGTCTATGGAAGCTCAAGGTTAAGTGAGGCGTGCTCGTGGCAGGTGAGTAGACTGATGAGTTTTTACGGACAAGGGTTTTGATACCGTCCAACTTCCAGTCTACTCAGAGTCACCTGTGTCTCGAACTACCTTGACCTGGCATTGGTGAATCCACTTTGACATTTCAACAATCTTTGCAGCAGTGGAGGTTGGTGAGTTGGGCCACGAATAGGTCTTCCCATCGTGGAGAGAACCAGGACTTCCTTTTTATGACTGGGATCAGCATCCAGTCACCTGGCTTCACCACCTCCTGCAAAGTAGACAAAAAGGGATCACGGCAGCTTGCCCGTTCTTTGGACAAGTTTCTCCAAACATGTTACCATCCATTCTGTGATTAGGTCTGCCTTGCCCTTAGCCTTTTGTCATGTTTCACCTTCCATAAAGGATGTTGAAATGGTCTTCCATGAACGTCTGTTTGCTCTACCAGTCCCATACTCTTTTGGACGTTGTCCTCGTTTGGGCCTGAGGTTACCTTGCACACCATGACTGCAACAAATCAAACAGATGCAACAAATTTAACAGATCCTACAAAACAATTAAAAGCAGGTATTTAGACCTCTGGGACATGGAACACACTGTACCATGTCCATCATCCCCCCTGTTGAGACATGGTTCAATCCATGGCTCAATTTTGGAGGCACGCTCGGCCTTTAGCTGTGTACAGGTCTTCTGCAGACTGTTCTGTGTTCTTTCTGTATAGATGCATTTCTACCTTATGTGATGCAATGTTTTGCATATCAATTAATACTGTTTTTGACTTCGTTTTTGTTGTTGTGAATACTGTGCTGTAAGTGTTTGCGCTGCTGCTTTAGCTGCTGTCATCTTTAGCGCATGCTCAACACCTGCATACGGCCCCTTGGTTGGGCTTAATTCTCAAATGAACAAAAATCACAACAATCTTACTTATTCCATCACTTTGTTTGTGAAAATCTGAATGCTTTATCAGTCAAAAGTAGATATACTAGCTGTTATTCTATTGTGATCGTTGCTTCCTCGTTAAGATCAAAACCTATATTTGATTTTTTCCTTTCCTGCAATTACACCAATTAACTAATCGTGCTAAAAATAGGGAAAATACAAAAAGCGAACCAGGCTGCTTTCTCCTCAGGAAAACAGCTTTCCCGGTCTCTGCAACAGTTACATTCACATCAATTAATATCCAGAAACAAATGTAAACATTTTTCATTCTGAAAAGAATTGAACCCACTAAACTGTAACCACCCCCTGTTTATCAGGGTTAATATTTTCTAGCATAATTTTCCTTTAAGGCAATTAAAATTCATTACTTATAAATCGCATACTAATCAAGTCCCAATTCAATTAACAATGTGTATCGCGTTGCATATTAAACTCAATTGTTTGAAATTCAAAATATCCCAAACTAGTAGTCTTTTTATCAAATGTAACATTCCATTGTCTTTGGAGTTTGCCAATCATCTCCTTTAAAACTTTCTTGATCAACATTTTCCAATAGCCTGGCATAAAATTAAAATTTAGTTACATATCTATCCATTGTAATCTCTTTTTCTCTCTAATTGTTTACTTTTAAAAATCTGTAAGAAGGTTTGTTCTCAATTGAAACGCTTTCACTTTTTATGGAGACAATCAAAACAATATAAAAGTTCCTTATGGTTTATGGCATTGCTCCTCGAGCAATAATCTTTCCAATCAATATTGGATGCTTTCCATTACGTCTGATCGCGTCAATAATCTTATCTTACCTGTCTCCTCAAACGTTTCAACTGAGAGAACCTCCTTACAGTGCATGGTGTATCTGCATCCTCCTTTCAGCTATTTTCATGTCTGCTGTTTGGTCAGCAAGAGTTGTACGGACGTTCTCATTTTGGATTGCTCGTGCGTCTTCTCCATGTTTCCTGTTGAAAAACACAGTCTTCTTCTGCTAACTCAAAATTAGTGCGTTTCTTTAATGTTTTTCTTTTATACAGATAGCCAGATTAGACTCATCATTCAGCTCCAATCGTGTATTGAATAATGGTGTTTGGTATGGTAACGAAATATGAAACATTTTGTCAATACAGTCAATTAATCCGTTAACACAATTTGGATGCCATTATCCCTATAAATCAATGGTACTTTGGAATTTCATATGATGCACTGTTTTTGTTTTTCTCAGTGCTCCCAAATTCTGCATAGCAGATTTATTCCTCCAATTCAATGCATTATCATCAAAAAATTTCTTTGGACTAAACAATTTTCCTTGATTTTTCATCGCCATCCAAAAAGGCTTATTGGCGATTTCAGAAATTGATTTCAAATTTCCAATCCTTCGCTGCCATCCCTGAAAAGGGCTTATTGGCAGTTTCAGAAATTGATTCCAATTTGCTAAATCCTTTTCCACCTTGATATCTAAGGGATCAATTATATCTTGGTGGATGGCCAATCAAAAACACAAAAAGACAAACAACCATTCACGCTCACAGACATCAGTGGTCTGTAATTCTTTCACTAGTGGAGAGCGCCATCCCTGAAAAGGGCTTATTGGCAGCTAACCACCTTTTTCTGTCCTATCAGCACTAGTCATTCTCAAAAGAACTAGGTTAATAGTCATTAATATGACTCACACTAAAGCATATTTCATTTAGTGATAAGCGAGCGAGACACATCATTCCGTGCACTGAATGATCTATGATGCTCACGTAATCCCAGAGAAATCATGCCTATCCTATATTAATTATTTTATCTAAACTTGTCAGGTACAATTTAATAATTTGGATCAATGCCATTTCTGCATTGTAAACTTCTCGTTTGATATCATTAATGATTTGGATGAATGCCATTTCTGCATTGTCTTCATTTAATAATTTGGATGATTATTAATACTTAAATCTGAATCACAAATCACTCTCATATTGCTAAATTAGCTATGTGAACATAGTTAAATTGCGCTAGCGGAATTCCTATTGAATTCCTATCCGCTCCAAGAAAGCGGTTATATTTAAAATAAGAGCCATTTTCTGGCCTCACTATTACCACAATTAAAAGTTAGGAAAAATAACCTTTCACTAAGAATTTCCTAATATAAATTTCAGTGTTTATTAAAGGACCCATAATTAGTCACTAATATATCATAATATTATCAACTATCTGTCTCTCTCTCTACATCTCTGTCTCTCTCTCTCTACATCTCTCTGTCTCTATCTCTCTACATCTCTGTCTCTCTCTCTCTCTACATCTCTGTCTCTCTCTCTCTACATCTCTGTCTCTCTCTTTCTCTCTGTTTCTCTCTCTCTCTCTACATCTCTCTGTCTCTATCTTTCTCTCTGTTAACTTTCTCTGCCTGTCTTTCTCAGTCCCCCACCCCTCCCCGCTTTGTGCAGGGGGTGGGGGCCTTGGGCTGGTGGGGGCTCTCTCTCTATGGCCCCACCGTGGGGTGCTTTATCGGCCCCCGCCTTCACCTCCTTAGCTGTGACTTCACGCTCTACTTTCTGCAAAGCAATGGACAAGTTATTCATATTCCATTCATGCTTTTGACCTACAATATGTACATTTCCTTTTAAAGTAAAAAAATGTTTCACCAACACGTCTTATTTTGGGTTGTTTTTTAACTTGAACACCACTCAGAACCTGTGCTTCCACATCTGCATACAAAATTGTCAATTCATTCCATTCTCCACATTCTCCCGCACTCTCACATCCTTCCATTTTCACCAATTCGATCTAGATCAAGTCTCCGGATAAATTTAGAATTTTAGTATGTTCAATTCTAGGAATTATTGTTACTTTTTTTTTTTTTTTTTTTTTTTAGAATCAATTTTAGGAATCAAACATCTGTGGCCCCAGTTGTTTCCCTGCTGAAGACTTTAAAATAACTCCTGCATACAACTCTTTCCGGAATCTCTTGTTCCTTTGTTTCATACGACGTTTTCTCTATTTCAAAACGACCGTCCTGGGATCGTCATCAATTCCGACTCTAGGTATATTACAACCTTTTCGAAATCTCCTATTCCCAAACCCCCTTTCTCTGGCATCTTCTCCATAATTTAAAAAAAATCCAATAGCAGAATTTTAACGTTTCAGTAATAGGTATTCTGCTTACCTTTCAGTTGATCAGGCACCTGTTGGAGAAGTCCCAAGAGAAAGGTCTCACGCTCGACGGCGTGCCCTCACGTTCGCTGACGTGGTTAACTTTTCCTTATTCTCACGTTCGCTGACGTGTTTAACTTTTCCTTATTCTCACGTT